>NW_028161059.1:0-22500 GCF_964263955.1 Coregonus lavaretus | reverse complement strand
CTCATTTTGAGTGCTGGTACTGTTTATATTTAGGTGCTGGAACTCTGCAAATACTTTTTTTAGGTAATATTCTATAAGGGGTGCAGTAACTCAAGCAGCAGAACATTTGAGGTGCCGGTACTCTGTTCGGGTGAGCTCCTGCCCCAAGTCAACCACTGGCAACATCTCACCTCAGGTCCACTTGTTTCATAGCTAGTAACCATCGTAGTCGTAGAACCATTATCAAGTCAACCACTGGCAACATCTCACCTCAGGTCCACTTGTTTCATAGCTAGTAACCATCGTAGTCGTAGAACCATTATCATATTGTGGTATTTGACTTGTATGAAAAACTCATCAGAAAGACCTGTGGATATCAATTTTGTCAATATGTCTCAATGGTAAAACATATATTTAATTACATACATTTTACTTTATTGCAATTTAACTTGTCCCTCATCATGTGCATGTGAACATCTTTGACCGGGACACATTATTTTTATAAAAAATATATAACAATCATTGTATATAAACATAGAACTGCATCATACATAAACATCAATTGAAAGGATCCACACAGTCACTATGTAAATATTACCTCATAATCACAGGGTTATTTATATAATATAAGCAGCTTGTACACCAGCCCTGTGTCTTACAACTAGAGATGCTAAATTCCAGTACCTTTCCCCAAATTCCTAGGTTTCCCAGAAATCCCGATTGGAAGGAGTCCAGCATTTCCTGACCATTCCCTCCTGATTCCAGGAGTCTTCCTACCGGGATTTTTTTGAAAACCTGTGAATTCTGGGAAAGTTACCAGAATTTTGCAACTCTATTTACAACACTGTCTCACTTTGAGCAACGATTACAACCACCACAATGGTCACCACACGTTGTTAAAATCATCACCGGCGACCACACAGAATATTAGCCAAACACATTAAATAACATGGGAATGAAAGGTTACTGGCTGATGATGAATCAGATTTTGTAGACAGACAAATATACCGAAGTAGTTCACTTCTCACCAGAACTCATTGGGAGGAATCAAAGAGCAGAGTAGCATGCCACTCACAGACTCTTGGAAAGAACTGCACCTTTACATGAAAGTACTGCACCTTTACATGAAAGTACTGCACCTTTACATGAAAGTACTGCACCTTTACATGAAAGTACTGCACCTTTACATGAAAGTATTGCACCTTTACATGAAAGTACTGCACCTTTACATGAAAGTACTGCACCTTTACATGAAAGTACTGCACCTTTACATGAAAGTACTGCACCTTTACATGAAAGTACTGCACCTTTACATGAAAGTATTGCACCTTTACATGAAAGTACTGCACCTTTACAAAGTACTGCACCTTTACATGAAAGTACTGTACCTTTACAAAGTACTGCATCTTTACAAGGTACTGAACCTTTACAAAGTACTGTACCTTTACAAAGTACTGCACCTTTATAAAGTACTGCAGCTTTACATGTCCACTGATTCACCTAATTGTATCTATCTGCCAACTGGAAAGGCAGATGTGTTCTGTAGGATTGTTGAAGTTCTGTAACTGTGTTCTGTAGGATTGTTGAAATTCTGTAAATGTGTTCTGTAGGATTGTTGAAGTTCTGTAAATGTGTTCTGTAGGATTGTTGACGTTCTGTAGCTGTGTTCTGTAGGATTATTGAAGTTCTGTAACTGTGTTCTGTAGGATTGTTGAAGTTCTGTAAATGTGTTCTGTGTGATTGTTGAAGTTCTGTAACTGTGTTCTGTGTGATTGTTGAAGTTCTGTAACTGTGTTCTGTAGGATTGTTGAAGTTCTGTAACTGTGTTCTGTGTGATTGTTGAAGTTCTGTAACTGTGTTCTGTAGGATTGTTGAAGTTCTGTAACTGTGTTCTGTAGGATTGTTGAAATTCTGTAACTGTGTTCTGTAGGATTGTTGACGTTCTGTAACTGTGTTCTGTGTGATTGTTGAAATTCTGTAACTGTGTTCTGTAGGATTGTTGAAGTTCTGTAACTGTGTTCTGTGTGATTGTTGAAATTCTGTAACTGTGTTCTGTAGGATTGTTGACGTTCTGTAACTGTGTTCTGTGTGATTGTTGAAATTCTGTAACTGTGTTCTGTAGGATTGTCGACGTTCTGTAACTGTGTTCTGTAGGATTGTTGACGTTCTGTAAATGTGTTCTGTAGGATTGTTGAAGTTCTGTAACTGTGTTCTGTGTGATTGTTGAAGTCCTGTAAATGTGTTCTGTAGGATTGTTGAAGTTCTGTAAATGTGTTCTGTAGGATTGTTGACGTTCTGTAACTGTGTTCTGTGTGATTGTTGAAGTTCTGTAACTGTGTTCTGTGTGATTGTTGAAGTCCTGTAAATGTGTTCTGTAGGATTGTTGAAGTTCTGTAAATGTGTTCTGTAGGATTGTTGAAGTTCTGTAAATGTGTTCTGTAGGATTATTGAAGTTCTGTAACTGTGTTCTGTAGGATTGTTGATGTTCTGTAACTGTGTTCTGTGTGATTGTTGAAGTTCTGTAACTGTGTTCTGTGTGATTGTTGAAGTCCTGTAAATGTGTTCTGTAGGATTGTTGAAGTTCTGTAAATGTGTTCTGTAGGATTGTTGACGTTCTGTAACTGTGTTCTGTGTGATTGTTGAAGTCCTGTAAATGTGTTCTGTAGGATTGTTGAAGTTCTGTAAATGTGTTCTGTAGGATTGTTGAAGTTCTGTAAATGTGTTCTGTAGGATTGTTGAAGTTCTGTAAATGTGTTCTGTAGGATTGTTGAAGTTCTGTAACTGTGTTCTGTAGGATTGTTGACATTCTGTAACTGTGTTCTGTGTGATTGTTGAAGTTCTGTAAATGTGTTCTGTAGGATTGTTGACGTTCTGTAACTGTGTTCTGTGTGATTGTTGAAATTCTGTAAATGTGTTCTGTAGGATTGTTGACGTTCTGTAACTGTGTTCTGTGTGATTGTTGAAGTTCTGTAACTGTGTTCTGTGTGATTGTTGAAGTCCTGTAAATGTGTTCTGTAGGATTGTTGAAGTTCTGTAACTGTGTTCTGTAGGATTGTTGACGTTCTGTAACTGTGTTCTGTAGGATTGTTGAAATTCTGTAACTGTGTTCTGTAGGATTGTTGACGTTCTGTAACTGTGTTCTGTGTGATTGTTGAAGTTCTGTAACTGTGTTCTGTGTGATTGTTGAAGTCCTGTAAATGTGTTCTGTAGGATTGTTGAAGTTCTGTAACTGTGTTCTGTAGGATTGTTGAAGTTCTGTAACTGTGTTCTGTAGGATTGTTGAAGTTCTGTAACTGTGTTCTGTAGGATTGTTGAAGTTCTGTAACTGTGTTCTGTAGGATTGTTCAAGTTCTGTAACTGTGTTCTGTAGGATTGTTGACGTTCTGTAACTGTGTTCTGTGTGATTGTTGAAGTTCTGTAAATGTGTTCTGTAGGGTTGTTGAAGTTCTGTAAATGTGTTCTGTAGGATTGTTGAAGTTCTGTAAATGTGTTCTGTAGGATTGTTGAAATTCTGTAACTGTGTTCTGTAGGATTGTTGACGTTCTGTAACTGTGCTCTGTGTGATTGTTGAAGTTCTGTAACTGTGTTCTGTAGGATTGTTGACGTTCTGTAACTGTGTTCTGTGTGATTGTTGAAGTTCTGTAACTGTGTTCTGTGTGATTGTTGAAGTCCTGTAAATGTGTTCTGTAGGATTGTTGAAGTTCTGTAAATGTGTTCTGTAGGATTGTTGAAGTTCTGTAAATATGTTCTGTAGGATTGTTGAAGTTCTGTAAATGTGTTCTGTAGGATTATTGAAGTTCTGTAACTGTGTTCTGTAGGATTGTTGACATTCTGTAACTGTGTTCTGTGTGATTGTTGAAATTCTGTAACTGTGTTCTGTAGGATTGTTGAAGTTCTGTAAATGTGTTCTGTAGGATTGTTGAAATTCTGTAACTGTGTTCTGTAGGATTGTTGAAGTTCTGTAACTGTGTTCTGTGTGATTGTTGAAGTTCTGTAACTGTGTTCTGTAGGATTGTTGACATTCTGTAACTGTGTTCTGTGTGATTGTTGAAGTTCTGTAACTGTGTTCTGTGTGATTGTTGAAGTCCTGTAAATGTGTTCTGTAGGATTGTTGAAGTTCTGTAAATGTGTTCTGTAGGATTGTTGAAGTTCTGTAAATGTGTTCTGTAGGATTGTTGAAGTTCTGTAAATGTGTTCTGTAGGATTATTGAAGTTCTGTAACTGTGTTCTGTAGGATTGTTGACGTTCTGTAACTGTGTTCTGTGTGATTGTTGAAATTCTGTAAATGTGTTCTGTAGGATTGTTGACGTTCTGTAACTGTGTTCTGTAGGATTGTTGAAATTCTGTAACTGTGTTCTGTAGGATTGTTGACGTTCTGTAACTGTGTTCTGTGTGATTGTTGAAGTTCTGTAACTGTGTTCTGTGTGATTGTTGAAGTTCTGTAACTGTGTTCTGTGTGATTGTTGAAGTCCTGTAAATGTGTTCTGTAGGATTGTTGAAGTTCTGTAAATGTGTTCTGTAGGATTGTTGAAGTTCTGTAACTGTGTTCTGTAGGATTGTTGAAGTTCTGTAAATGTGTTCTGTAGGATTGTTGAAGTTCTGTAACTGTGTTCTGTAGGATTGTTGAAGTTCTGTAACTGTGTTCTGTGTGATTGTTGAAGTTCTGTAACTGTGTTCTGTAGGATTGTTGACGTTCTGTAACTGTGTTCTGTGTGATTGTTGAAGTTCTGTAACTGTGTTCTGTAGGATTGTTGAAGTTCTGTAACTGTGTTCTGTAGGATTGTTGACGTTCTGTAACTGTGTTCTGTGTGATTGTTGAAGTTCTGTAAATGTGTTCTGTAGGATTGTTGAAGTTCTGTAAATGTGTTCTGTAGGATTGTTGAAGTTCTGTAAATGTGTTCTGTAGGATTGTTGAAGTTCTGTAAATGTGTTCTGTAGGATTGTTGACGTTCTGTAACTGTGTTCTGTGTGATTGTTGAAGTTCTGTAAATGTGTTCTGTAGGATTGTTGAAGTTCTGTAAATGTGTTCTGTAGGATTGTTGAAGTTCTGTAACTGTGTTCTGTGTGATTGTTGAAGTTCTGTAAATGTGTTCTGTAGGATTGTTGAAGTTCTGTAACTGTGTTCTGTGTGATTGTTGATGTTCTGTAAATGTGTTCTGTAGGATTGTTGACGTTCTGTAACTGTGTTCTGTGTGATTGTTGAAGTTCTGTAAATGTGTTCTGTAGGATTGTTGAAGTTCTGTAACTGTGTTCTGTGTGATTGTTGAAGTTCTGTAAATGTGTTCTGTAGGATTGTTGAAGTTCTGTAAATGTGTTCTGTAGGATTGTTGAAGTTCTGTAAATGTGTTCTGTAGGATTGTTGAAGTTCTGTAAATGTGTTCTGTAGGATTGTTGACGTTCTGTAACTGTGTTCTGTGTGATTGTTGAAGTTCTGTAAATGTGTTCTGTAGGATTGTTGACGTTCTGTAACTGTGTTCTGTGTGATTGTTGAAGTTCTGTAAATGTGTTCTGTAGGATTGTTGAAGTTCTGTAAATGTGTTCTGTAGGATTGTTGAAGTTCTGTAAATGTGTTCTGTAGGATTGTTGAAGTTCTGTAAATGTGTTCTGTAGGATTGTTGACGTTCTGTAACTGTGTTCTGTGTGATTGTTGAAGTTCTGTAAATGTGTTCTGTAGGATTGTTGAAGTTCTGTAAATGTGTTCTGTAGGATTGTTGAAGTTCTGTAACTGTGTTCTGTGTGATTGTTGAAGTTCTGTAACTGTGTTCTGTGTGATTGTTGAAGTTCTGTAAATGTGTTCTGTAGGATTGTTGAAGTTCTGTAACTGTGTTCTGTGTGATTGTTGAAGTTCTGTAAATGTGTTCTGTAGGATTGTTGACGTTCTGTAACTGTGTTCTGTGTGATTGTTGAAGTTCTGTAAATGTGTTCTGTAGGATTGTTGAAGTTCTGTAACTGTGTTCTGTGTGATTGTTGAAGTTCTGTAAATGTGTTCTGTAGGATTGTTGAAGTTCTGTAAATGTGTTCTGTAGGATTGTTGAAGTTCTGTAAATGTGTTCTGTAGGATTGTTGAAGTTCTGTAAATGTGTTCTGTAGGATTGTTGACGTTCTGTAACTGTGTTCTGTGTGATTGTTGAAGTTCTGTAACTGTGTTCTGTAGGATTGTTGACGTTCTGTAACTGTGTTCTGTGTGATTGTTGAAGTTCTGTAACTGTGTTCTGTGTGATTGTTGAAGTCCTGTAAATGTGTTCTGTAGGATTGTTGAAGTTCTGTAAATGTGTTCTGTAGGATTGTTGAAGTTCTGTAAATGTGTTCTGTAGGATTGTTGAAGTTCTGTAAATGTGTTCTGTAGGATTGTTGACATTCTGTAACTGTGTTCTGTGTGATTGTTGAAGTTCTGTAACTGTGTTCTGTAGGATTGTTGAAGTTCTGTAAATGTGTTCTGTGTGATTGTTGAAGTTCTGTAACTGTGTTCTGTGTGATTGTTGAAGTCCTGTAAATGTGTTCTGTAGGATTGTTGAAGTTCTGTAAATGTGTTCTGTAGGATTGTTGAAGTTCTGTAAATGTGTTCTGTAGGATTGTTGAAGTTCTGTAAATGTGTTCTGTAGGATTGTTGAAATTCTGTAACTGTGTTCTGTAGGATTGTTGAAGTTCTGTAACTGTGTTCTGTGTGATTGTTGAAGTTCTGTAACTGTGTTCTGTAGGATTGTTGACATTCTGTAACTGTGTTCTGTGTGATTGTTGAAGTTCTGTAACTGTGTTCTGTGTGATTGTTGAAGTCCTGTAAATGTGTTCTGTAGGATTGTTGAAGTTCTGTAAATGTGTTCTGTAGGATTGTTGAAGTTCTGTAAATGTGTTCTGTAGGATTGTTGAAGTTCTGTAAATGTGTTCTGTAGGATTATTGAAGTTCTGTAACTGTGTTCTGTAGGATTGTTGACGTTCTGTAACTGTGTTCTGTGTGATTGTTGAAATTCTGTAAATGTGTTCTGTAGGATTGTTGACGTTCTGTAACTGTGTTCTGTAGGATTGTTGAAATTCTGTAACTGTGTTCTGTAGGATTGTTGACGTTCTGTAACTGTGTTCTGTGTGATTGTTGAAGTTCTGTAACTGTGTTCTGTGTGATTGTTGAAGTTCTGTAACTGTGTTCTGTGTGATTGTTGAAGTCCTGTAAATGTGTTCTGTAGGATTGTTGAAGTTCTGTAAATGTGTTCTGTAGGATTGTTGAAGTTCTGTAACTGTGTTCTGTAGGATTGTTGAAGTTCTGTAAATGTGTTCTGTAGGATTGTTGAAGTTCTGTAACTGTGTTCTGTAGGATTGTTGAAGTTCTGTAACTGTGTTCTGTGTGATTGTTGAAGTTCTGTAACTGTGTTCTGTAGGATTGTTGACGTTCTGTAACTGTGTTCTGTGTGATTGTTGAAGTTCTGTAACTGTGTTCTGTAGGATTGTTGAAGTTCTGTAACTGTGTTCTGTAGGATTGTTGACGTTCTGTAACTGTGTTCTGTGTGATTGTTGAAGTTCTGTAAATGTGTTCTGTAGGATTGTTGAAGTTCTGTAAATGTGTTCTGTAGGATTGTTGAAGTTCTGTAAATGTGTTCTGTAGGATTGTTGAAGTTCTGTAAATGTGTTCTGTAGGATTGTTGACGTTCTGTAACTGTGTTCTGTGTGATTGTTGAAGTTCTGTAAATGTGTTCTGTAGGATTGTTGAAGTTCTGTAAATGTGTTCTGTAGGATTGTTGAAGTTCTGTAACTGTGTTCTGTGTGATTGTTGAAGTTCTGTAAATGTGTTCTGTAGGATTGTTGAAGTTCTGTAACTGTGTTCTGTGTGATTGTTGATGTTCTGTAAATGTGTTCTGTAGGATTGTTGACGTTCTGTAACTGTGTTCTGTGTGATTGTTGAAGTTCTGTAAATGTGTTCTGTAGGATTGTTGAAGTTCTGTAACTGTGTTCTGTGTGATTGTTGAAGTTCTGTAAATGTGTTCTGTAGGATTGTTGAAGTTCTGTAAATGTGTTCTGTAGGATTGTTGAAGTTCTGTAAATGTGTTCTGTAGGATTGTTGAAGTTCTGTAAATGTGTTCTGTAGGATTGTTGACGTTCTGTAACTGTGTTCTGTGTGATTGTTGAAGTTCTGTAAATGTGTTCTGTAGGATTGTTGACGTTCTGTAACTGTGTTCTGTGTGATTGTTGAAGTTCTGTAAATGTGTTCTGTAGGATTGTTGAAGTTCTGTAAATGTGTTCTGTAGGATTGTTGAAGTTCTGTAAATGTGTTCTGTAGGATTGTTGAAGTTCTGTAAATGTGTTCTGTAGGATTGTTGACGTTCTGTAACTGTGTTCTGTGTGATTGTTGAAGTTCTGTAAATGTGTTCTGTAGGATTGTTGAAGTTCTGTAAATGTGTTCTGTAGGATTGTTGAAGTTCTGTAACTGTGTTCTGTGTGATTGTTGAAGTTCTGTAACTGTGTTCTGTGTGATTGTTGAAGTTCTGTAAATGTGTTCTGTAGGATTGTTGAAGTTCTGTAACTGTGTTCTGTGTGATTGTTGAAGTTCTGTAAATGTGTTCTGTAGGATTGTTGACGTTCTGTAACTGTGTTCTGTGTGATTGTTGAAGTTCTGTAAATGTGTTCTGTAGGATTGTTGAAGTTCTGTAACTGTGTTCTGTGTGATTGTTGAAGTTCTGTAAATGTGTTCTGTAGGATTGTTGAAGTTCTGTAAATGTGTTCTGTAGGATTGTTGAAGTTCTGTAAATGTGTTCTGTAGGATTGTTGAAGTTCTGTAAATGTGTTCTGTAGGATTGTTGACGTTCTGTAACTGTGTTCTGTGTGATTGTTGAAGTTCTGTAACTGTGTTCTGTAGGATTGTTGACGTTCTGTAACTGTGTTCTGTGTGATTGTTGAAGTTCTGTAACTGTGTTCTGTGTGATTGTTGAAGTCCTGTAAATGTGTTCTGTAGGATTGTTGAAGTTCTGTAAATGTGTTCTGTAGGATTGTTGAAGTTCTGTAAATGTGTTCTGTAGGATTGTTGAAGTTCTGTAAATGTGTTCTGTAGGATTGTTGACATTCTGTAACTGTGTTCTGTGTGATTGTTGAAGTTCTGTAACTGTGTTCTGTAGGATTGTTGAAGTTCTGTAAATGTGTTCTGTGTGATTGTTGAAGTTCTGTAACTGTGTTCTGTGTGATTGTTGAAGTCCTGTAAATGTGTTCTGTAGGATTGTTGAAGTTCTGTAAATGTGTTCTGTAGGATTGTTGAAGTTCTGTAAATGTGTTCTGTAGGATTGTTGAAGTTCTGTAAATGTGTTCTGTAGGATTGTTGAAGTTCTGTAAATGTGTTCTGTAGGATTGTTGAAGTTCTGTAAATGTGTTCTGTAGGATTGTTGACGTTCTGTAACTGTGTTCTGTGTGATTGTTGAAGTTCTGTAAATGTGTTCTGTAGGATTGTTGAAGTTCTGTAAATGTGTTCTGTAGGATTGTTGACGTTCTGTAACTGTGTTCTGTGTGATTGTTGAAGTTCTGTAACTGTGTTCTGTAGGATTGTTGAAGTTCTGTAAATGTGTTCTGTGTGATTGTTGAAGTTCTGTAACTGTGTTCTGTGTGATTGTTGAAGTTCTGTAAATGTGTTCTGTAGGATTGTTGAAGTTCTGTAAATGTGTTCTGTAGGATTGTTGAAGTTCTGTAAATGTGTTCTGTAGGATTGTTGAAGTTCTGTAAATGTGTTCTGTAGGATTGTTGACGTTCTGTAACTGTGTTCTGTGTGATTGTTGAAGTTCTGTAACTGTGTTCTGTAGGATTGTTGAAGTTCTGTAAATGTGTTCTGTGTGATTGTTGAAGTTCTGTAACTGTGTTCTGTGTGATTGTTGAAGTCCTGTAAATGTGTTCTGTAGGATTGTTGAAGTTCTGTAAATGTGTTCTGTAGGATTGTTGAAGTTCTGTAAATGTGTTCTGTAGGATTGTTGAAGTTCTGTAAATGTGTTCTGTAGGATTATTGAAGTTCTGTAACTGTGTTCTGTAGGATTGTTGACGTTCTGTACTGTGTTCTGTGTGATTGTTGAAATTCTGTAAATATGTTCTGTAGGATTGTTGACGTTCTGTAACTGTGTTCTGTGTGATTGTTGAAGTTCTGTAACTGTGTTCTGTGTGATTGTTGAAGTTCTGTAACTGTGTTCTGTGTGATTGTTGAAGTCCTGTAAATGTGTTCTGTAGGATTGTTGAAGTTCTGTAAATGTGTTCTGTAGGATTGTTGAAGTTCTGTAACTGTGTTCTGTAGGATTGTTGAAGTTCTGTAAATGTGTTCTGTAGGATTGTTGACGTTCTGTAACTGTGTTCTGTAGGATTGTTGAAGTTCTGTAACTGTGTTCTGTGTGATTGTTAAAGTTCTGTAACTGTGTTCCGTAGGATTGTTGACGTTCTGTAACTGTGTTCTGTGTGATTGTTGAAGTTCTGTAACTGTGTTCTGTAGGATTGTTGAAGTTCTGTAAATGTGTTCTGTAGGATTGTTGAAGTTCTGTAACTGTGTTCTGTAGGATTGTTGAAGTTCTGTAAATGTGTTCTGTGTGATTGTTGAAGTTCTGTAACTGTGTTCTGTGTGATTGTTGAAGTCCTGTAAATGTGTTCTGTAGGATTGTTAAAGTTCTGTAACTGTGTTCTGTAGGATTGTTGAAGTTCTGTAAATGTGTTCTGTGTGATTGTTGAAGTTCTGTAACTGTGTTCTGTGTGATTGTTGAAGTCCTGTAAATGTGTTCTGTAGGATTGTTGAAGTCCTGTAAATGTGTTCTGTAGGATTGTTGAAGTTCTGTAACTGTGTTCTGTGTGATTGTTGAAGTTCTGTAAATGTGTTCTGTAGGATTGTTGAAGTTCTGTAACTGTGTTCTGTGTGATTGTTGAAGTTCTGTAAATGTGTTCTGTAGGATTGTTGAAGTTCTGTAAATGTGTTCTGTAGGATTGTTGACGTTCTGTAGCTGTATAGCAACAGTTCAGTTAAAACCAGGCAACAGATGTTCTCATACATTTGACAGCCCTTTTATGTGTACAAATCCTGTTGGGTTGAGTGCCCTAAAAATCTAATCAAATAAATCAAATCTCCCCTTCCGTCCGTGTATAAATATCCCGTTGGGTTGACTGCCCTACAGATCAAATCTCCCCTTCCGTCCATGTATAAATATCCCGTTGGGTTGACTGCCCTACAGATCAAATCTCCCCTTCCGTCCGTGTATAAATATCCCGTTGGGTTGACTGCCCTACAGATCAAATCTCCCCTTCCGTCCATGTATAAATATCCCGTTGGGTTGACTGCCCTACAGATCAAATCTCCCCTTCCGTCCGTGTATAAATATCCCGTTGGGTTGACTGCCCTACAGATCAAATCTCCCCTTCCGTCCGTGTATAAATATCCCGTTGGGTTGACTGCCCTACAGATCAAATCTCCCCTTCCGTCCGTGTATAAATATCCCGTTGGGTTGACTGCCCTACAGATCAAATCTCCCCTTCCGTCCGTGTATAAATATCCCGTTGGGTTGACTGCCCTACAGATCAAATCTCCCCTTCCGTCCGTGTATAAATATCCCGTTGGGTTGACTGCCCTACAGATCAAATCTCCCCTTCTGTCCGTGTATAAATATCCCGTTGGGTTGACTGCCCTACAGATCAAATCTCCCCTTCCGTCCGTGTATAAATATCCCGTTGGGTTGACTGCCCTACAGATCAAATCTCCCCTTCCGTCCGTGTATAAATATCCCGTTGGGTTGACTGCCCTACAGATCAAATCTCCCCTTCCGTCCGTGTATAAATATCCCGTTGGGTTGACTGCCCTACAGATCAAATCTCCCCTTCCGTCCGTGTATAAATATCCCGTTGGGTTGACTGCCCTACAGATCAAATCTCCCCTTCTGTCCATTCTGTCCATGTCACTGCTGTCTGGCCCTTTGATCTGCTGTGACAGGTGGAAAACAACACAGGAACACAGAGGGCTGGTTGGATTTGTTCACCTCCATGGTTCTGTAATGTACTGCAGCCCAGAGAGGCATTACACTATACTGCCCCAACACAGTCAATACAGTCCTGGGTCTGTAGCAGCCCAGAGAGGCATTACACTACACTGCACCAACACAATCAATACAGTCCTGGGTCTGTAGCAGCCCAGAGAGGCATTACACTACACTGCACCAATACAGTCCTGGGTCTGTATCAGCCCAGAGAGGCATTACACTATACTGCACCAACACAATCAATACAGTAAAACATTATCCTAAATATAAACCAACTTAGTGAATACCATTGGTCCTGTTAAATGTATTTATTTTACTATGTCAATATGTCTTTGTTGTCAATGTTTTGGCACCAAACTGGTGGCAGTTGGGGAGAAAAGAGTCAATAGTTGGAAGAGATGCAGAGTTAATTTATAATAATTGTGTATTTTATTCCTGGTGTTACCATTGTTCTTTGTATTAACATTGACCTCTGTCTGCATCGATGAGAAAGGCTGGTAAGTCCAGTCCATCTCCCTGGACAACTACCTGTCGAGCCCACAGAGGCCTACAGCTGACCCAGACCCCAGGAGATCACACCTGCTAGGGCTCCTTCTTGCGGAAGGCGACCGTCTGCCTCTGCTGGAACTGGGGCTTGTTGTGTTTGTTGATGTCCTGCCAGCGGCAGAGCAGAATCATCTTGAAGGTATTCCTGAAGGTCAGGTTGCACATGGCGTAACACATGGGGTTGATGGTGCTGTTGACGTAGCACAGCCAGTAGCCCAGAGACCACAGCGCCTCAGGGATGCAGTCAGTGCAGAAGGTGTTGACCAACACCATAATGTTATAGGGAGTCCAGGTTATGATGAAAGCCAACAAGATGGCACTGAGGGTCTGGGCTGCCTTCTTCTCTTTCTTCTCCTTGACTACAATTTGCTTCTTACGCTTGCTGATCTGGCTCTTGGCTTTGGAGGCCAAGCGCTTGGCCACAGCTGCGTCCTTCAGGGAGACGGGAGCTGAGGGGGCTGTGGAGGGGGACATGTCCCCTGGTTGGCTCTGGATGGAGGATGAGGAGGTGACGGGGGTCTTGGAGCGTTGGTAGCTGTTGTCTTCCTTGTCTCTCTCGCCCTTCTCCCTCCTGGTATTGGAGGACGTCTTCTTGTCCTTATTATCGCCCCCTGGTGGCCGGGGAGGGTCCTCCTCCGTAGCATCCTGGTCCTCAGGAGAGGTCAGCTGGGGGTCATTGTTAGGGTCGTTGCCAGGGGCGGGGTTTATCCCCGGCAGGTTGACCACGATGGAATAGATAGCTCGGCTTGACTCCGTCGCCCCCTCCTCGTCCTCAGAATCTGATTGGTCCATGGAGGCCCCGCCCCCCTCGTTGTTGTTCCAGCTATCGGAGCTGCTGTGTTCCGGCTTTCCGCCCACTGTGGTCGCCTTCTTCTTGGACCACCTACTCAGTGGCCAGAACCGGAAGCACCCTCTGGTCTTCTTGGCTCCAGAGCCTTTCTGACCCGCCTGGTTAAGCTCGTAACTGCTGCAGCTCCTGGAGCTTCCCGTCTTGGGCACCATGGGAGCCTCCTCTTCCTGGGCCTCCTCCTTCTTCTCCTCCTCCTCCTTCTGGCTGCCCCCATGGCCTGCCTTGTTCCCTGCCCCCGACCCCCTCAGCCCGGCCAGGTCCTTCTGCCTGTTCTCTGTCTCTCTGTAGATCCTCCAGTAGAGAACCGTCATGATGGTGACCGGCAGGTAGAAGGCAGCGATGGCCGTGCAGAAGGTGATAATAGGCTCCGAGAGAAACTGGATGTAGCATTCTCCAGGAGGCACAGTGCGCTCCCCTACGATGTACTGCCAGAAGAGTATGGCCGGGGCCCACAGGACGAAGGACACGGACCAGGCCATGCTGATCATAGTCAGAGCTCTCTTGGTGGTCCTCTTGGCCCGGTAAGTCAGAGGTCGCGTTATGGAGAAGTAGCGGTCGAAGCTGATGACCAGCAGGTTCATGACGGAGGCATTGCTCGCCACGTAGTCGATAGCCAACCACAGGTCGCACGCCCAGTTCCCTAAAGCCCACTGGTCCATGATGATGTAAGTGGTGTAGAGGTTCATGGAAAGAGTTCCTGGAGTTAGAGTTGGGAACATAGTATTTTACTTTCACTCCAATATTACAGTAATTGACAATACATATTACACATTTTTGAGACACTGTAGGCAATCATAGTACAATATATATCATTAATATCAGCTATGATACATTACACCATCTATACATGTATGAAAACACTAAGTACAATAAAAATACCGATGATGAGGTCAGCGAAGGCCAGGCTGAGGAGATAGTAGTTATTCACCGTCTTCAGCTGCTTGTTCACCTGGAAGAGAGAAGAGAAACATTTTATTATTAAAGTGTCACTCCACAATATAACATCAATTAACAAGACATATGATGTTAAAAGCTGTTAAAAAACAATGTTGTGGACCATTCAGTAAGAGTTTTGAGGCACGTGCACGCTGCAATAATTACGGCCTGTGATACACATGCCATCAAGCTACCTCACGCTACAGAAACAGGAGATATGCTCCTGCCCTGTGGGCCGTTCTGGCTCGGACAAGCCTACTTACACTATAAACAATTACAGGCAGTCATAATACAATGTAACATTCATCTAGGCCTACAATGTACCTTGAAGGAGATGAGCACCAGGATGTTTCCTACGACGGTGACCAGAGACAGAGACCCGGTGAAGAACACGATCAGGATGACCTGCCAGACCGTGTGACCTCCTAGAGGGTCATAGGTCACCATGGGGTCAAGGAGGGAGGCGTTGGACGGGCTGGTCGAAGAAGAAGAAGATGATTACTTTGTCAATTGTCACAGAAACAATGAATTGTGTATTTTTCCTTTATCCCAACCTTTCTGAGACATAGACCCCCACGGAGAGGTTCAGAGTCAGCTCTAGGATTCGGTTTCTAACCCTAACCCCTCTAACCTCTAACCTGGTCAGGTTGGTGAGGTCCCTGGTAGTCAAGTCGTTGTCCAGCACAAGGCCCAAGCCCAGGATGGTGGTCCTCATCCCCGGGGAGCTGTTGGTCAGGTACATACTGGGGTCTGCAGAGGAGGAAGGGTTCAAGGTCATAGTGCTACCGTCCCGAGGGCATATTCTGGAGACACCTGGGAGAGAAAATACAATTTGTTTTTGGCTTTATAAAAGTCATATACACTGAGTGTACAAAACATTAAAGAACACCTGCTCTTTTCCATGACATAAGACTGACCAGGTGAATCCAGGTGAAAGCTGTGATCCCTTATTGATGTCAATTATTAAATCCACTTCAACCAGTGTAGATGAAGGAGAGGAGACAGGTTAAAGAAGGGTTTTTAAGCCTTGAGACAATTGAGGAATGTGCCATTCAGAGGGTGAGTGGGCAAGACAAAATATTTCAGTGCCTTTAAAAATGGCTATGGTAGTAGGTGTCAGGCGCTCCTGTTTGAATGTGTCAAGAACTGCAACGCTGCTGGGTTTTTCATGCTCAACAGTTTCCCGTGTGTCTCAAGAATGGTCCACCACCCAAAGGACATCCAGCCAACTTGACACAAATGTGGGAAGCAATGGAGTCAACATGGGACAGCATCCCTGTGGAACGCTTTCAACACCTTGTAGAGGTCATGCCCCTACGAATTTAGGCTGTTCTGAGGGCAAAAGGGGGGGGGGGGTGCAACTCAATAGTAGGAAAATGTTCCTAATGTTTAGTACACTCAGTGTATATTATTTTGTATTGCATAGAGGGTGTTCTTTAATGGAAGCCTCTCCAACATAATCCAGGTAGAATCAGGCATTCCCCAGGGCAGCTGTCTAGGCCCCTTACTTTTTTCAATCTTTATTAATGACATGCCACTGACATGAGAGAGTGTACGCGTGGGCACGGATTTAAAGCAACGATATTCGAGTGATGGGCTGTTTTAAGACTCTGCAGCTGCAATTAAAAAATATATATATATAGAGAGAGAGCGAGAGAGAGAGAGAGAGAGAGAGAGAGAGAGAGAGAGAGAGAGAGAGAGAGAGAGAGAGAGAGAGAGAGACAGAGAGAGAGAGAGATAGATAGAGAGAGAGAGATAGAGAGAGAGAGAGACAGAGAGACAGAGAGAGAGAGACAGAGAGAGAGAGAGACAGAGAGAGAGAGAGAGAGAGAGAGAGAGAGAGAGAGAGAGAGAGAGAGAGAGAGAGAGACAGAGAGAGAGCTGTCCTACACTACCTCAGGTAATACATTCAATTATTAGCCTCATCTTTAGCTAATTAATGAAGGCGTATGCATAATAAGCTAACTTATAGCCTCTGTCTCTTACGCAATAAGCACCTGCGCTCCGCTGGCCTCTCCTTAAAAACGCTGTTTGGGATGCAAGCTCTCGTTTGCTGAATGTTAAATACAGCAGCCAAAAGAACTCACTGGTAGTTATAAAGAAGAGAGAACGTGTCATGGTGGTAGACTACAGCAGTTATTTATTCAGACATTTATTCAGACTGGCTTTTCACATAGAAATAGTAATAGAAAAGGTGATTCAAACAGGGCTGATACGGAATAGGATGTCTTCAAACAATCTCCAACGGTGGAGGCATATGTTTCATGATGAACTACTCATGGTGTGATTGTGGTAACGTACAGTAACTCAAGTCCTTTTGTTCACCCGACCTAGAATACCTCACAATCAAATGTCGAACGCATTACCTCCCTAGAGAATTTTATTTGGTTATAGTCCCAGCCGTGTATATTCCCCCTCAAGCCGACACCACGACAACCCTCAAGGAACTACACTGGACCCTGAGCAAACTGGAAACCGCATATCCTGAAGCTGCATTTATTATAGCAGGGGACTTTAACAAAGCTAATCTGAGGAAAACACTACCGAAGTTCTATCAACACATCGCCTGCCGAACTCGCGCTTCAAAAACTCTAGACCATTGTTATTCTCCCTTCATGGATGGCTACAAGGACCTCCCCTACCCGCCCTTCAGCAAATCAGATCACGACTCCATTTTGCTCCTCCCTTCCTATAGGCAGAAACTCAAACAGGAAGTACCCGTGCTAAGGTCTATTCAATGCTGGTCTGACCAATCGGAATCCATGCTCCAAGACTGTTTTGATCACACGGACTGGGACATGTTCCGGTTTGCCTATGAGAATAACATTGACATATACACTGACTGAGTTTATCAGAAAGTGTATAGGGGATGTTGTTCCCACTGTGACAATTAAAACCTATCCAAACCAAAAACCATGGACAGATTGCAGCATTTGCGCAAAACTGAAAGCGCGAACCACCGCATTTAACCACAGCAAGGTGACTGGGATTATGATTGAATACAAACACTCCAGTTATGCCCTCTGTAAGGCAATCAAACAGGCAAAACATCAGTACAGAGATAAAGTTGAATCGCAATTCAACGGCTCAGACACGAGACGTATGTGTCAGGGACTCCTTGATGAAAACCTGCTCCAGAGCGCTCAGGACCTCAGACTGGGCCGAAGGTTCACCTTCCAACAGGACAACGACCCTAAGCACACAGCCAAGACAACGCAGGAGTGGCTTCGGGACAAGTCTCTGAATGTCCTTGAGTGGCCCAGCCAGAGCCCGGACTTGAACCCGATCGAACATCTCTGGAGAGACCTGAAAATAGCTGTGCAGTGACGCTCCCCATCCAACCTGACAGAGCTTGAGAGGATCTGCAGAGAAGAATGGGAGAAACTCCCCAAATACAGGTGTGCCAAGCTTGTAGCGTCATACCCAAGAAGACTTGATGCTGTAATCGCTGCCAAAGGTGATTCAACAAAGTACTGAGTAAAGGGTCTGAATACTTATGTAAATATGATTAAAAAATGGTTTTATACATTTGCAAACATTAAAAACCTGTTTTTGCTATGTCATTATGGGGCATTGTGTGTAGATTGATGAGGGGGAAAAACAATTTCATCCATTTTAGAATAAGGCTGTAACGTAACAAAATGTGGAAAACGTCAAGGGGTCTGAATACTTTCTGAATGCACTGTATAGTCTATTAATCACACTTACCACTACATACAGTTGAAGTCGGAAGTTTACATACACCTTAGCCAAATACATTTAAACTCAGTTTTTCACAATTCCTGACATTTAATCCTAGTAAAAATTCCCTGTTTTAGGTCAATTAGGATCACCACTTTTTTTAATAATGTGAAATGTCAGAATAATAGTAGAGAGAATGATTTATTTCAGCTTTTATTTCTTTCATCACATTCCCAGTGGGTCAGAAGTTTACATACACTCAGTTAGCATTTGGTAGCATCGCCTTTAAATTGCTTAACTTGGGTCAAATGTGTCGGGTAGCCTTCCACAAGCTTCCCACAATAAGTTGGATAGATTTTGGCCCATTCCTCCTGACAGAGCTGGTGTAACTGAGTCAGGTTTGTAGGCCTCCTTGCTCGCACACGCTTTTTCAATTCTGCCCACAAATTTTCTATAGGATTGAGGTCCGGGCTTTGTGATGGCCACTCCAATACCTTGACTTTGTTGTCCTTAAGCCATTTTGCCACAACTTTGGAAGTATGCTTGGGGTCATTGCCCATTTGGAAGACCCATTTGCGACCAAGCTTCCTGACTGATGTCTTGAGATGTTGCTTCAATATATCCACATAATTTCCCTTCCTCATGATGCCATCTATTTTGTGAAGTGCACCAGTCCCTCCTGCAGCAAAGCACCCCCACAGTATGATGCTGCCACCCCCGTGCTTCATGTTTGGGATGGTGTTCTTCGGCTTGCAAGCCACCCCCTTTATCCTCCAAACATAACAATGGTCCTTATGGCCAAACAGTTATATTATATTACATGTGTCGATATAGGACTCGTTTTACTGTGGATATAGATACTTTTGTACCTGTTTCCTCCAGCATCTTCACAAGGTCCTTTGCTGTTGTTCTGGGATTTATTTGCTGTTTTTGCACCAAAGTACGTTAATCTCTAGGAGACAGAATGCGTCTCCTTCCTGAGCGGTATGACAGCTGCGTGGTCCCTGTCTTGTCCAGGACCGGAGTCTACACAGACCGGTGCACCATAGCCAATCAGAGCTACAGTAGGCCTTTATGCAAACAAGCCATTTGCCACACGGGCCTGCCATCATTCACTTTGAACTGGACTGTGTGTTTATAATCAGTAGCAACAACTTTAGATCATTAGAACGCATTCACCAAAAGCCACAAAATACACCTGAATGGATTTCTGCAAATATAGAAATACCACGGGAGTCCTCTTACATTTGGGAACTTTACTGTCACGCCCTGACTCAGGGGACTCGTATATGTGGAGTCAGGGTGTGTAGTTTCTATGTTGTGTATTTCTATGTTGTAGTTCTAGTATGTCTAGATCTATGTTGGCCGGTGTGGTTCCCAATCAGAGGCAGCTGTTGCTCGTTGTCTCTGATTGGGGACCATACTTAGGCAGCCTATTGGCACTAGTGGGTTGTGGGATCTTGTTCCGTGTGAGGTATGTTGTTTGTGTTCCGTGGACTTCACGTTTCGTTTAGTTTGTTGTTTTGTCGCTTGTTTATTCGTTCCAAATAAACATGTATGCATATCACGCTGCGCCTTGGTCTGACCCGTCGATGAACGAACGTGACAGAAGATCCCACCAAACAAGGACCAAGCAGCGTGCCCAGGAAGAGCGAATTGCCATGTCACAGGTGGGCAAATTGTGGTCATGGGAAGAGATATTCGCGGGGAAAGGGCCATGGGCGAAGGTAGATGCCCAGGCAGGAGAGGAGCAACGGCAACACAGAGGACGCTGGTCGAGGAGGAAGCCCGAGAGACAGCCCCAAGAAGAAAAAAAATGGGGGGCTAAAGGGGTGGTCGGGGAGCGAGAGAGAAGTTGGTTTTCAGATTGGGTCCCTACGACCTTGGGAAGAGGAGTGGGAACAGTTTTATACTGAGGAGTCGGAGGATGACGACGACGATGAGTTTCTGTTCCCTAACTCGTGGGGGCTCCCGGAGGAGTCCTCACAGGAAGAGGAGTGCCGACGACGGAGACCCAAGAGGCAACCCCAAGAAAACATTTTGGGGGGGCACACGGGGTGGACGACAAGGCAGCAGGAGGTCGCAACAGGGCGGATCTGCTGGTTAGGAGAGGAGGCCACCAGATTACGGGGGCCATTGGTTCAGAGGGAGCAGAAGGAAGGTGTAGAGGCACGGCGAGAGGAGCTGGTTAGGCAGCAGAAGGAGCGGGGGTTAATAAAGGAACCCAGTCCCGCCCCTCGCACCAAGCAAGTGGTGCGTGTCGCCAGTCCGGTCCGGCCCGTTCCTGCTCCCCGCACTAAGCCAGTGGTGCGTGTTCCCAGTATGGCCCGGCCCGTTCCTGCCCCTCGCACCAAGCCAGTGGTGCGCGTCGCCAGCCCGGCCCGGCCTGTTCCTGTCCCTCGCACCAAGCCAGTGGTGCGCGTCGCCAGCCCGGTCCGGCCTGTTCCTATTCCTCGCACAAAGCCAGTGGTGCGCGTCGCCAGCCCGGCCCGGCCTGTTTTTGCCCCTCGCACCAAGCCAGTGGTGCGTGTCGCTAGCCCGGTCCGGCCTGTTCCTGTTCCTCGCACCAAGCCAGTAGTGCGCGTCGCCAGCCCGGCCTGTTCCTGCCCCTCGCACCAAGACAGTGGTGCGTGTGTCTAGTCCGGCACGGCCCGTGCCTGTTCCACCGGTGCCCGGTTCGGCACCGGTCAGCTGCTCTACTCCGGAGCCAGAGCAGTCCGCTCCACCGGGGTCCAGTCCAGATCCGGTCAGCGGCTCCACTCCGGAGCCAGAGTAGTCCACTCCACCGGTGCCCAGTCCAGCTCCGGTCAGCGGCTCCAGTCCGGAGCCTGAGAAGTCCGCTCCACCGGTGTCCGGTCCAGCTCCGGTCAGCGGCTCCAATCCAGACCCAGACGTCAGCCCCTCTCCAGGTTCGGGGTCTCCCACACCAGGGTCCAGACAGGGCTTGGAGTATAGTGGGAGGAAGGAGAGGGGAAGCAACGCGCCGAGGTCCAGACCAGACCAGGGGCACAACAGGGAGGCGAAGAGTGAGAGGTCGTCACGCCCTGAGCCGGATCCGCCTCCGAGGTGGAATGCCCACCCGGCCCCTACCCTGTTATGTTTATGTTGCGCGGTCGGAGTCCGCACCTTTGGGGGGGGGGGGGTACTGTCACGCCCTGACTCAGGGGACTCGTATATGTTGAGTCAGGGTGTGTAGTTTCTATGTTGTGTATTTCTATGTTGTAGTTCTAGTATGTCTATTTCTATGTTGGCCGGTGTGGTTCCCAATCAGAAGCAGCTGTCGCTCGTTGTCTCTGATTGGGGACCATACTTAGGCAGCCTATTGGCACTAGTGGGTTGTGGGATCTTGTTCCGTGTGAGGTATGTTGTTTGTGTACCGTGGACGTCACGTTTCGTTTAGTTTGTTGTTTTGTCGCTTGTTTATTCGTTCCAAATAAACATGTATGCATATCACGCTGCGCCTTGGTCTGACCCGTCGATGAACGAACGTGACATTTACAGTCCTACTGATCAAACAACCATGAAAAGGTAGGCTCTCTCTCTCTCCCTCAGTTATGCACATCAACAACAACAAGATCAACAACTAATGTTAGCCAGAGCAAGATGAGCTAAAATCTAGTTTTAATTTCTTTTTTTTTCTTTTTTACATTTTTAGTCATTTAGCAGACGCTCTTATCCAGACATTTTTGGTTACTATATGATTCCATAATGTCTTCACTATTATTCTACAATGTAGAAAATAGTAAAAATAAAGAAAAACCCTGGAATGAGCAGGTGTTCTAAAGCCTTCTGACCGGTAGTGGACATCAGCACTCTGGGACACTTTGTGAATACAGGCCCTGGAGTCTGACGTCAAAACAGTAGCATTTCTTTTAGCCCAGGAACAGAATTACATATTGAACTGGACTACTTGTGTGAAAATACGCTGCGGATCTCCAGTGTATACAGACCTACCTACTGTTACAATGATCCTAGAATAAAGTCTCTCTTGAAATAGACTTCTGTTTACACTCGTTTTTAAGTTGGCCCTATGTGTCCTATTCTACAATTTGGAATGACAACTATGGACAGGCTGCAGAGGAGGCTGGTGGGAGGAGCTATAGTAGGACAGGCTCATTGTAATGGAATAAATAGAATAGTATCAAAGATATGGAAACCCGCAGCGGTCTAAGGCACTGCATCGCAGTGCTGCGGGGCCACTACAGCCTGGGGTTCGATCCCAGGCTGTGTCACAACCGGCCGTGACCGGGAGCCCCATAGGGCGGCGGACAATTGGCCCAGCGTCATCTGGGTCAGGGGAGGGTTTGGCCGGGGGGATTTCCTTGGCTCATCGCGCTCTAGCGACTTCTTGTGGTGGGCCGTGCGCCTGCAAGCTGACTTGGGGTCGTCAGTTGAACGGTGTTTCCTCCGACACGTTGGTGCGGGCTAGCTTCCGGGTTAAGCTGGCAGGGTGTTAAGAAAGCAGCGAGGCTTGGCGGGTCATGTTTTGGAGGACGCATGACTCGACCTTCGCCTCTCCCGAGCCCATTGGGGAGTTTCAGC
>NW_028161060.1:0-20000 GCF_964263955.1 Coregonus lavaretus | reverse complement strand
GAGAGAGAGAGAGAGAGAGAGAGAGAGAGAGAGAGAGAGAGAGAGAGAGAGAGAGAGAGAGAGAGAGGAGAGAGAGAGAGAGAGAGAGAGAGAGAGAGAGAGAGAGAGAGAGAGAGATTATCCTATTAGATGGTGGATGTGTCTCATTTCCTTCCCCTGTCATGAGAGTGGATATAATTTGAAGTGATGAACTCACACACAGGAGGAAGAGAGAGGGAAAGAGAGATGGAAAGATGGAGAGAGAGAGAGGAAAGGGGAGGAGGAGAGAGGCAGAGAGAGAGAGAAGAGAGAGAGAGAGAGAGAGAGAGAGAGAGAGAGAAGAGAGAGAGAGAGAGAGAGAGAGAGAGAGAGAGAGAGAGAGAGAGAGAGAGAGAAGCGGGAGAGAGAGAGAGAAACGGGAGAGAGAGAGAGAGAGAGAGAAGAGAGAGAGAGAGAGAGAGAGAGAGAGAGAGAGAGAGAAAGCGGGAGAGGAGGAGAGAGAGAAAGAGAGAGAGAGAGAGAGAGAGAGAGAGAGAGAGAGAGAGAGAGAGATAGACGGTGGGTGAGAGTCTTTAACGTTGCTCTTTTATGGAGCTGGAATGGATTCCCCTGGCTCCACTTACCTTGGCAATGAGGATATAACCACTTTCCATGAATGCCATTTAAAATGCCATGGAGATTAAGCATCCATCACACAAACACACACACACACTGCTACCCCCAGCGCTGCTCGGTCATAATGTGTGTTTAGAAAACAGCTTTTAGATTCATGAGCCAAGCCCTGGGTGCCAGGGTTGGTATATAAACTGTGTGTGTGTGTGTCAGCTATGGTTTTGCCAGCTCAGAGTGAGCTTTAAACACCGTAATTAAATCATTAGGGTCTTCTCAGTGCTTCACAGCACAGGGCTGAGAGGAGAGGACAGGAAAGGAGAAGGGAGGAGGAGAGGAGAGGAGAAGAGAGAAAAGAGAGATGTAGAAAGAGGGAGGGGAGAGGGGAGGGCATAGGAGAGGAGAGAGGGGAGGGGAGAGAGAGAGAGGAGAGCTAGCCAGCCCACCATACCCAGCCATCCTCATCAGCTAGTCCAGCGTGAAATGATGAATCTGTGTTTAAGAGGATCACTAATTACTAAGCTAACTCTGATAGAGTCCACCTCCAGAGGGCAGAGGAGAGGGGGTATGGGGGTATGGGGGTGTTAAACCTCATTAGCAGTGTCTCTCTGTGTTTATACAGGTTTTAGAGTGCATATCGCTTTTAGAATAAAGGGATCAGGATTATTTGAGTGTAATCGCAGCCGTGTTGCACTGTAAAAATAAAGATATGAAATTAAAGAAAAATATTGGAAAGATTTCATTCCATACCCACTCGGTACAGACCTCAGTTCAATGTCTAGTTTACATTTGGTTGAGTTGTCAACTAACGTGAATTCAATGTGAAATCAACAAAACATTTCGCCATGTCTTTGGATTTAAGTTAGTACAAAAAAATAAAAAGCCCTTATGTTAATTACTTTTTCCAAACCCAATCAGTTTTCCACTTTGATTCAACGTCATCACATAGATGTTTTGGGTTGAAATTACGTGGAAACAACTTGATTCAACCATTTATTTGCACAAGGCATGTATTCTTGTATAATTTCATAATCTTGACACTGTCAATTAAGTGATTTAAAACGCCTTATGGATTACTGTAGTTCCACTGGCAATTGCACTCAAATCTCAAAACATTTAATTAATAAATAAAACAAATTTCACATAAGTCTAAAACATGAAATATTTGGCTAAATATTAGCTTACACTGTAAGGAAAGTTGCGGTAGAAATAGACTAATCTTTGAAAACGTGTTGATATACAGTACCACAAACTCATATGTTGTTATATAGCTACATTCTGCTTATAAATAGATAGATATATTTTCCTAGCTTTACTACAAACTCTCACAACATCTGTCATTCCTTCCTGCACAGACCTCGTGACACGTATCTACACAATCTCTTCCCTCCATCTCTTCTCCTTCTTTCTCGCCCCTTTATCTTTATCTTAAATCTGAAAATATGCTTTAGTGACTTCCGTCGATATCCCCCGACATTCCGCGGTATCTGTGGCCGGCGAGTCAACGCTTCCCTTGGCCATCTGGTGTCCATGCTGTGGACGTACTCCTCTTGAGCGGTTCTACAGTGTCCAGTCTCACAGGACCACTTATATATTTAGGCTTAATTATAATGTAGCAAGAAAGTATAATGCACCATAAGAGCAGTTAGGCATAGTTTGAAATAGATTTAGAAATGGGCTAGCTCAAATGAAGCAAAAATGCCTTTGTTATCGGCCTACATTATTTATTTATCTTATTTATTAGGCTATATAATACAAACTATTATATAGATGCATTATTATTGTTTTTATGCCCCTTTATATTATCAGACCTTTATTTAGTATTAATATTAGTGGTTCTATTGTTGTTATCATTCTTGCTGTTTGCTGTTGTTTCTTTTCATTGTTTATTTGAGCACCCATTCAAAAACGACAGAAAGGTGATTATGAGAAAATAGATATCTCTCCATCTCTTAGACACACACACGCACGCACACACACACACGCACACACACACACACACACACACCACACACACACACACACACACACCACCACACACACACACACACACACACACACACACACACACACACACGACCCAGCGAACGAACCAATGCACTAATCTCTTGCCCGGGCATAGGAGGGGCTTGGTTTTTAAGTAGCCTGCCAATCATCCCGTCAGCTCCACTAGAGAGAGTCCTGCGGGGAGAGAGAAAGGCTTGACTGTGCGCTCAAGTTCCAAACTCATCACTACCACTGGAGCTTGCTGCGCTGTCGGGGAGTGGGACTGTCTGACTGACTGACTGACTGGCTGACTAGTGACTAACCGTGATTTGTGATTTAGACATCCTTATCTTTCTGGGAAACTGGGAATTCCTCCTATTTTCCTTTCCTCCCCTTTGACACAGAAGAGAGACAGAGAGATTTACTGAGCCTTTCTCTCCGGACATGTCTTTCTCGCAGCTGGGGTACCCCCAGTTCCTAAGTGACTCCCAGGAGGTTTACGGGGTCGAACGGGCCGGCTCAGGCCGGGATGGAGGCGCCGATGGCGGCGTGAATCAGGCAGCTACTGCCGCTGCTGTTAGCTCGATGCTGGGGATGTATGGTAACCCGTGGGCGGCTCAGAACTACAGCGCGTTTCTCCCCTACAGCGGTGCAGACCTCGCCCTCATATCGCAAATGGTAGGAGAAAACGTTTTCTTGGAATGTAGATTTGAAACTTTGTTCGAAAGTGATTGTTTCTCATGTGTCTATGGAATGTGCACGCCGGTTAAATGCATGCAAGTGAATTTGATTTATTGGATTGGAAAATGTAATATTATGGGATTGTAATAGGATCATTATTTTATATTTGGACCTTTATTCAATTTGAAGTTCTGTCAACTATCATGTTTTTCGAAACTGAAACGCCTGGTCTTGAAATTATTACAAAAATAGTTCATGGAATTGTGTGGTTTATTATTCATGGTCCAATACCAAACGTCTAAATTTAGGCTAAGGCTAGTTGATAAAACATCGTTTGCATATTTTCACTGGGTAGTCGAGCCTATTTTTATAAGATACAAGAGTTACACGAGGCTTATGGTTGAACTTTTCTAGTTATTTTGCAATTTAATGTTGCTTCAGAAATAGTACAATTAGGATAAACAAACAATTAGACATGAGAGACATTATGTAGGCTAATTATACATTATTTAGCATATAATCAACCCTCATAATCAATTTTCAATTTGATATAATTTAAAGTTTGATTTATATATTCATACTGTCAATGTTGTTGAATTATTTAGGCAATTTTTTTCAAGTTTGGGTAAACGATGAAAATAGGACCAATACGCTATACGAAATTTGTGATATCGTGCTTGTTTGAAATAGTCCGAAACAAACTCTCCATAACCTACACTATTTAAAAATAATAATAATAGCTTACCGTAATGTTGTTGTTAATTATTTTAGGAGATATCCTACACATTCTGAAAGTGTGAAAACATTTTTTGTCAGGACTTGTTAGATTCAGTCATAATACACAGCATACTGTAAACTTATTTTGAATTGGAAAGCCAATAGCTTATTCAAGTATTTTTTTAAAAAACGAATAGGCCTGGAACTATTACATTCCCCTCTCTATCCCCCAGAACCCTCAGTACGATCTGAAGGACAGCCCAGGAGCTCACCCGGGAGGTCTGGCTGTCCACGCCAGCGCAGGGTTCTACCCGTACGGCCAGTATGGCTACGGCGACCCGAACCGAGCCAAGGCCGCTACGAGGGAGACCACCAGCACTCTGAAGGCCTGGCTGCAGGAGCACCAGAAGAACCCGTACCCCACCAAGGGAGAGAAGATCATGCTGGCCATCATCACCAAGATGACACTCACACAGGTATACAGACATAAAGGTTTACTGCTATGGGGAATAAAAAGGTTTAGGCCAGGAGTATTTCCCGGCTACTAGGCCTACATGATTTGACCGGGAAAACAGCCTACTTTGAATGTGTTCTGTCTGTCAGTGTGTTGTGTCTGTGCTTTTGTTATCTCTGCCAGTTTAAGATAAACTCATTTGACGATTTGATTAACCTAATTATCAATATTTGTAATAAAGGATCCATAAAGTATATTAATTAATTCCTTCATCTGTTCAGGTGTCCACGTGGTTCGCCAACGCGCGCCGGCGTCTGAAGAAGGAGAACAAGGTGACGTGGGGCCGCAGCGCGGAGGACCGGGACGGACGGATCTTCAGCAGCGACAATGAGGACGAGCCTGAAAAACACGGGAGCGAGGATGAAGAAGAGGAGGAGATCGATTTAGAAAGTATCGACATAGATAAAGTCGAGGAGAACCCCGGCGATCAGAGGGAAGTGGAGGGAGAGGGGAAGCTGGCCGCCAGGGACGCATCGGATTCGGGTATCTTGGAGAGCCAGAGGACGATGTCTGTCAGGGCCCTCAGAAGTATGGAGGGGCCTATTTCTCTCATTAAGGCGCCTGTTGGTGCTTGTAAAAACGCAGTGGATCTTTCCCCCAATGCACCGCTGTGCCAGAGGCCCCCACAGAACAAACCCAAAATCTGGTCTCTGGCGGAGACGGCCACAAGCCCTGACAGTTCCATCAAACCTTCCCCGGCTGTCTCAGGTCCTCACCAGGCCACGATCCCCTCCCACCACCCGGCCCTACTCCCGGGTCATGGAATATACACTTGCCAGATCGGGAAGCAGCTCCACAACTGGGCCAATGCGGCGTTCCTCAGTGCCAACTCTCTGCTGGGCGTCAGGTCGCTTCTCGGCGCGGTAAACCCAGCCGGACACCACATGCCTCTCCATGGCGCGCTGAAGCATCAGGATGCGCGGTTGACGCAGGCATCAGGGGCATCGTGCACAGAGGAGGAGAGTGGAGATGAGTCGTCGGAGAGCTTCAGTCCAAAGCGAGATGGTATGTACTGTAGCCTAGGCTTAGGCTTACATCTGTTTATGATTGTGATTATAGGCTAGTTTTCATCTGCTTGGAAATGAATAACAGTCTCATGAATTCGGCCCAGTGTTATCCTTCAGTTTTTCAAATAACCTTTCCAAATATGGTACACCATTTTGATCTAACACTCGTTTCAATTCATGTTGTGTATTTATTATGATATTTCTGAAAACTGAAATGTTATCAATCAGCTATAACCTAATATAGCCTATCGCCTAATAAACAACAATCAAATTGTATTGGTCAAATTGTATTGGTCACATACATATATTTCGAACCAGTTACAGTTACATCACTCAAATAATATTGCATTAAAAACAGGTATGGCCTAAT
The DNA here is from genome assembly GCF_964263955.1 of Coregonus lavaretus. Classification (NCBI taxonomy): domain Eukaryota; kingdom Metazoa; phylum Chordata; class Actinopteri; order Salmoniformes; family Salmonidae; genus Coregonus; species Coregonus lavaretus. The sequence goes on along the minus strand of NW_028161060.1, from coordinate 14,137 downwards.
TCAAAATAGGCCTACTAAGGATAGCCTATTGATTATTTTACTGATTTGTCTGATTGTTTATTTGTCTGATTGTTTATTTGTTTACAGATGACGTGAATATTCGCAGGTCTGGCTCGCCGAAGTCTCCCTTCCAGCTGATTACCGACAGGTAGGATATTTCAAACCTCACGGTGACATTATGTCATGTGCCATCTATTTTAATCACCCGGTAAATGAACCTTTTAACCCGCCAGTAAAGGCGGTTTCACCTGACCGACTGGCCTGTCACAGCTCGAGCTCATAAATCATCTGAAGAGATCTAATCGGTCTACTTTAACGGCTTTCAACGGCTCACTAGACACCGTTTAATATGGCCATCAGGGTTGGAACCGGCGCCATTGACTTATCATCGTTCACGCAATTTAAATATACCCTCAATTTATTCACGCGTTGCCCGTGAATACACATATGTTGAGGGAGGATATGAAATAGGCCTGATAGCAATATAATTATAGGAAATGAATTATTCAATGTCACACTCATTTACATTTTCTGACGTTTGTATTTTCTTTTCTTTTCTCTTCATCAAAAGATCTCACCACGGAACGGCGCAGCGGGCCCTCTCGACCATTTCCACAATATGAACAGTGAAGAGTTATCATCGGAGAATAATCTGGAATAATTATTTAACGAAGAGCAATTTATCGAATAGTCTACTATTTTTGTGAGTGAAACGTAAGATTTCAACTCGTCAGATTTTGAAACAATAGGCCTATATGATGCGAGACAACATTCATAGCCTATAGGCCTGTGTTTTTGATCACACACATTTTCCGTATTGCCATTTATACTCGCAATGTTTGTCTTTGCTGTGTATGTTTGTTTTCTGTTTTATTTTCTATGAAAAAGTTATCGACATGTAAATAATTTGTTTAAAGGATATATTTTCGAGAAATAAACTCAATCGTGGTCATAGACTTTGATTTATTTTTATTATCTTTATTCAGTAGCCTAGGTCTGTCAACAGTCATCAAATATAATCAAATATATAGTTTTCCGTGTTGCATGATTTACAACAATTATGATATTCCATAGACCATAGCCAATGTGCAGCACTGAACCCAATGTAACCCAAACTCTCCAATTCAATTGGCTTTGCTTGTCATGCAGGTAGGTAACCGGTAAGTGATTATGTGCAAAAACGAGACAACTAAGAAAACTGAATTTCACATGTAATCACATGGTGTTCCAAAAACACATGTTTTCATGTGATCACATGTGATCTTATGTGAAGTTAATGTGATAATGTGATAACTTGAAACCAGACATGTAAAAACATGTGATCACATGTGAAGTGTTCCAATAACTAATTTTCACATGATCATGTGATTTTCCACATGATAAATCATGTGATTTTTCTGTAAGGGTCCGCAATGACATTATTTGTACAATGCCACTGCCTTGGTACTTTTAAATGGTAAATGTGGAACCCAGTTTGCTTAACTGTAAAGGCCTATTTCCTTGGCTGTGCTCTCCACTCTCCCTCCCTGCGTTTCATCCCTGCTTAGCCCCTTAGAGCCCCACTGATGCAGCCTCTGAAATATGGATCAGAGAAGAGGAAAGGCCATCAGCCAGTATGGGGGCTGTGTGTGTGTCTGTGTCTGTGTCTGTGTGTGATATGGGGGTCACTTGATGAAGCCATCGTGACCTCCACAAGCCCGGCGGGGTCTCAACAGCTTAGAGAGTAGCGATAGATAGATATATAGCTAGATAGCTAGATAGATAGATAGATAGATAGATAGATAGATAGATAGATAGATAGATAGATAGATAGATAGATAGATAGATAGATAGATAGATAGATAGATATATATATAGATAGATAGATAGATAGATAGATAGATAGATAGATAGATAGATAGATAGATAGATAGATAGATAGATAGATAGATAGAGCGAGAGAGAGAGAGAGAGAGAGAGAGAGAGAGAGAATGGAGGCTGGAGGGAGCGAGAAGGATGGATGGACATCGGGGGAGGGGGAGAGATGAAGATATCGAGAAAATAATGGAGGTAGAGAAAGAGAGACAATTGCTCAGTCTGTGAAGTTCACCATAGCTGGGCATTGAGAGAGGAGAGATGGCCAGCATAAGAGTATCCTCTAAATGTGGCGGTGGTGGTGAAGAGAGTAACATCTTCTCCTTAAAGGTCCAATGCAGTCGTTTTTATCTCAATATCAAATCATTTCTGGGTAACGATTAAGTACCTTACTGTGATTGTTTTAAATTAAAATGATCAAAAAGAAACAAAAATAGCTTCTTTTCTCAAGCAAGAATTTTGCTAGGCCTGTCTGGGAGTGGTCTGAGTTGGGAGGGGAAAACTGAAAAAACTAGCTGTTATTGGCAGAGAGGTTTGGAACTCTCTTATTGGTCTATTAACTAATTTACTGCCTGGTGAAACTCCATCCCACCAAAACAGGCTGAAATTTCAGGCAGTATTTTAAAACAGCTCTTACACTAAAACGGTATTATCATACTTTTCACAATTTCACACTATTATTCCAACCTCATAGCGTGGAAATATATATAAAACACAGGAAAATCACGTTTTTGATAGCACTAGGCCTTTAAAGGGGAGGCTAGGAAAACACAGATGCCTACACAGCACATATTTGGGACGTGACAAAGTCATGGTTGATTTATGCCATGTCACTGGTGTGTCACCGATGATATAGGGGACATACTGAACACATTTAGAGAGACAGAGTAGCAGCAGATCTCCATGTGTTATGCACCGGACTAAATGCCACCGCATTCTTACTGTATTCATGATATACATATCTGATTTAGCCTGACACACATTTCATGATCTTGAATTTTACTTTTTGAATTTCATATATTGCACTGATTATCGCTCTGGAGCCTTTTCTAATTAATTGCGAGTCGGGCCGAACAACGCTTGAATATGTTGTGAATAAAGGCTTTATATTGGGACAATATTGGAATAATCAATTTATTAAAAAGGGTCTAATATGTATCTAGAACTACATGTACTGCATCTACAGCTACAGTTGAAGTCGGAAGTTTACATACACCTTAGCCAAATACATTTAAACTCAGTTTTTCACAATTCCTGACATTTAATCCCTGTCTTAGGTCAGTTAGGATCACCACTTTATTTTAAGAATGTGAAATGTCAGAATAATAGTAGAGAGAATTATTTATTTCAGCTTTTATTTATTTCATCACATTCCCAGTGGGTCAGAAGTTTACATACACTCAATTAGTATTTGGTAGCATTGCCTTTCAATTGTTTAACTTGGGTCAAACGTTTCGGGTAGCCTTCCACAAGCTTCCCACAATAAGTTGGGTGAATTTTGGCCCATTCCTCCTGACAGAGCTGGTGTAACTGAGTCAGGTTTGTAGGCCTCCTTGCTCGCACACGCTTTTTCAGTTCTGCCCACACATTTTCTATAGGATTGAGGTCAGGGCTTTGTGATGGCCACTCCAATACCTTGATTTTGTTGTCCTTAAGTCATTTTGCCACAACTTTGGAAGTATGCTTGGGGTCATTGTCCATTTGGAAGACCCATTTGCGACCAAGCTTTAACTTCCTGACTGATGTCTTGAGATGTTGCTTCAATATACCCACATACTTTTCCTTCCTCATGATGCCATCTATTTTGTGAAGTGCACCAGTCCCTCCTGCAGCAAAGCACCCCCACAGCATGATGCTGCCACCCCTGTACTTCACGGTTGGGATGGTGTTCTTCGCCTTGCAAGCAACCCCCTTTTTCCTCCAAACATACCAATGGTCATTATGGCCAAACAGTTCTATTTTTGTTTCATCAGACCAGAGTACATTTCTCCAAAAAGTACGATCTTTGTCCCCATGTGCAGTTGCAAACCGTAGTCTGGCTTTTTTATGGCGGTTTTGGAGCAGTGGCTTCTTCCTTGCTGAGCGGCCTTTCATGTTATGTTGATATAGAACTCGTTTTACTGTGGATATAGATACTTTTGTACTTGTTTCCTCCAGCATCTTCACAAGTTCCTTTGCTGTTGTTCTGGGATTCATTTGCACTTTTCGCACCAAAGTACGTTCATCTCTAGGAGACAGAACGCGTCTCCTTCCTGAGCGGTATGACGGCTGCGTGGTCCCATTGTGTTTATACTTGCGTACTATTGTTTGTACAGATGAACGTGGAACCTTCAGGCATTTGGACATTTCTCCCAAGGATGAACCAGACTTGTGGAGGTCTACAATCTATTTTCGGAGGTCTTGGATGATTTCCTTTGATTTTCCCATGATGTCAAGCAAAGAGGCACTGAGTTTGAAGGTAGGCCTTGAAATACATTCACAGGTACACCTCCAATTGACTCAAATTATGTCAATTAGCCTATCAGAAGCTTCTAAAGCCATGACATCATTTTCTGGAATTTTCCAAGCTGTTTAAAGGCACAGTCAGCTTAGTGTAAGTAAACTTCTGACCCACTGGAATTGTGATACAGTGAATTATAAGTGAAATAATCTGTCTGTAAACAATTGTTGGAAGAATTACTTGTTTCATGCACAAAGTAGATGTCCTAACCGACTTTCCAAAACTATAGTTTTTTAACAAGAAATTTGTTGAGTGGTTGAAAAACGAGTTTTAATGACTCCAACCTAAGTGTATGTAAACTTCCGACTTCAACAGTAAATGTACTATAGTATCTACAACTACATGTACTATAGTATCTACTACTACATCTACTATAGTATCTACAACTACATCTACTATTGTATCTACTACTACATCTACTATAGTATCTACAACTACATCTACTATAGTATCTACAACTACATCTACTATAGTATCTACTACTACATCTACTATAGTATCTACAACTACATCTACTATAGTATCTACTACTACATCTACTATAGTATCTACAACTACATCTACTATTGTATCTACAACTACATCTATTATAGTATCTACAACTATCATATGCCATTTAACAGACGCTTTTATCCAAAGCGACTACAGTCATGCGTGCATAATTTTTTTTTGTGTATGGGTGGTCCCGGGGATCGAACCCACTACCCTGGCGTTACAAGCGCCGTGCTCTACCAGCTGAGCTACAGAGGACCACCTACTATAGTATCTACAACTACATCTACTATTGTATCTACATCTACTATAGTATCTACAACTACAGCTACTATAGCATCTACAACTACATATACTATAGTATCTACAACTACATCTACTATAGTATATACAACTACATGTACTATAGTATCTACAACTAATATTATAGTATCTACAACTACATCTACTATAGTATATACAACTACATCTACTATAGTATCTACAACTACATCTACTATAGTATCTACAACTACATCTACTACAGTATCTACAACTACATGTACTATAGTATCTACAACTAATACTATAGTATTTACAATTACATCTACTATAGTATCTACAACTACATCTACTACAGTATCTACAACTACATGTACTATAGTATCTACAACTGCATCTACTTTAGTATCTGCAACTACATCTACTATAGTATCTACAACTACATCTACTATAGTATCAACAACTACATCTACTTTAGTATCTACAACTACATGTACTATAGCAGTATGCATGTCTCTTGTTCTCACAACCATAATGTATGAGCAATATTCTATTCTATTCCAATCTATTCTATTCCAATCTGTTCTATTCCATTATTTTCTATTCCACTCTATTCTATTCCAATCTATTCTATTCTATTCCAATCTATTCTATTCCAATCTATTCTATTGTGTTCTATTCCAATCTATTGTATTCCATTGTATTCTATTCCAATCTATTCTATTCCAATCTATTTGATTCTATTCTATTTCACACAAACACACACACTAACCCCATTGTTGATTTCTTAAGAAACCAAACTGTGTGTGAAACCAAGAAGCCAAACAGAGACAGACGAATAATGATGGAGCTAAAGTCAACAGTTGTGTTGTTTTGATGTTCCAACGACGATTAGTGGGGATCGAGAGCTGAGAATTCCACATGTTCACTGACGCCTGCCTTAGCACACACACACACACACACACACACACACACACACACACACACACACACACACACACACACACACACACACACACACACACACACACACACACACACACACACACACACACACACACACACACACACACTCCCTGGTCGTTTATCAGAGGGAAATATTCAGGGTTGGACAGCTGGAGTTGACTTGTGGTTTTAGTGGAATGTCAGCGAGGCGCTGAGTCTGTATAAAGACCGTGGTGACACTGAATTTAAACCCTGCTCTAATTTAACCTGATCATAAACTGCTTACAAACTATTATCTCATAGTTAAGTTCATGATTAATAAATTGTTTAGTAGTGATATTATATATTTAGTTAATGAAGACCATCAGGCCACCAGGTGTCTTGTGAAAAATATTTTTTCTCATCTGACTCGCCTGGTTACAGTAAATAAAAGTTAAATAAAATAAATAGAAGCTATTATAAAATAGTAGGTCTTTAAATATGCTATAAAATGAAATTATAATGGAAAATGGAGACGTGGAAAAGATATAGGACAGTTTAGTTTAGCTATTATCGTAAAACGGTGAGTGAAATGATCATTCCACCACCTTGGAAAAAACAACCCCTTTAAGTTAATGTAAATATGGAATGTCTAATGATATATATTATACAGGGTTAAATTGACGGTTTGTTATGTGTTATCAGCTACCGCACCTTGGCAGGTAAGGTGTCAGTCAAAGAGAGGTGTGTGTGTGTGTGCGTGTGAAAATAAGTTCTGGATTTGGTGAAATGACACCTCAAACGCTGGTGAGAAATTCAAGGTTGGAGGGTGAAGGACGGAGTATGGAGGGAAGGAGGAACAGAGGGATGGATGGATGAAGGGATGAATGTCATGGATCTTTCAATCCTGCTATTGCCAGACACATCAGAGTCTGGTGGAAAGCTCAGCTCATGTTTTTTAGATTTAAATGTAATACTATTGCAATGTATAATATTTCCAGCCTTTTGGGAGGCCCTAAGCGAGATTTTTCATTCCAACCCCCCACCCCCCCCTCCACCTCAGGGACATAACATTTTAGTGACCCCCCTCTTGACGGCGGAGAGAAAAATGTACGTTTTAAAGTACATTTCCTGCAATTCTACACATGCTGCCATGGGGTGGAGATAAATCTTTGCAGTTTTAAAGCAAATTTCTTGCAATTCTACACATTTTGACAAGACTTATTCCATGTTAATAATATCTGAGTGAGAGTAACTAACAAAATCAACAGGAGCTCCCTGAAGTTCAGGGCCCCTGGGCACCAGCCCTGTGTGCCCGGTCGATATTCAGCATTGATTACTACAAGTTTAGATAGCTGGCTAGACTAACTTACCAATCAAAATATTGTTAGTTGACATGCTAATTGAGTGACGTCAGTGACTGACATAACAAGAGAAACACTGCTGATGCACATCCAAATGTCAAAATTGCACCTTGTGTATTCTATTATTGTAACTCTCTACAGTAAGTTGAGACACCGACTGAGTAACAAAAAATAATAATATATATATCTTCTTTTTTTGGACCTCTTATGTCGTTTATGCCCTGAGTATTTCTATTCACTTCCAACACATGTATTTACTTTTTATTTTCATTGAACCTTTATTTAACCAGGTAGGTCAACAAACAACAGTGTCTTATTTGCAATGACTAACTGGCATGCACACATGTCTTATTCTGAACATTTAAATTAGCTACCTGCTAAGGGGAGTCTTCCTGTTATTGTGATACTACCTGAAAAATCATTCTAAGATGTTATTTGTATGGTACGTTTATGTTTCTGCGTGAACACTGCAAAGAGAGAATGGCCGGGACTCCATCCGATCGCAGGTTGTCAACAATGCGGCTTTTAGGTCATTTCTGATTGAGCACCCACATACAGTATGCAGCATTTACCGTGAATGGGCTCTCCGCGAACATTGCCTTTAAAAGCCGCATTGTCGACAACCCGCGATCGGAAGAGCCTAATAAATCAGTGGTAACTGGTAAGAAATATGTCATGACCTATAAGTATTAAAGTTAATACTGTATTCTCTCAGCCTGGAGTCTGATATTAAGTGTAACCTAGCAGAGAGATACGTGGGATAGGAGAGACCAGATATCCAGTGGTGGATAGATATCTATCCCATCATCCCTTGCGCTGTATCTGATGTTCTGGTGAAGGCTTAATCCCTCCCCTCCTTCACGCTGGAGACATCTATATTACTGTTATCTCACACACACACACACACACACGCACGCACACACACACACACACACACACACACACACACACACACACACACACACACACACACACACACACACACACACACACACACACACACACACACACACACACACACACACACACACACACACACACACACACACACACACACACACACACACACACACACACACAAGGAGGGGATTTCTATGTTTGAGGTGCCAATCTCAGAGGAGCAGCTGTAGCCTAAAGCCAATATGGAGATCCAGAGGGACTCCCTCACCCTGACCTCCTCACCCCACTAACAGTGCACCAATCCTGGGGAACAAGAGGAGAGGAAGAGGGTGGGATCCAGTTAGCTAGTTGAACTTTAAACACTCTTTCTTGTATCATGTGTATATTTAAAAATATATATATGTTTAGGCTTCAATATAATGTACACTGTTATATAATAAAATTGAATATAATGGAGAAGCAGCTGACATTCTAAGCATGCCCTGTACTAAGCATGCCCTGATCTAAGCATGCCCTGCCTCTCACATTTCTAAATAAATACTAAATAGAAAATACTTATCAGTGAGTCAGTGGAGAGACAGTCTCCTTTGGTTGGATTTGCACAGCTTTTAAATGAACACACACACACACACACAGGCACACACACACACACACACACACACACACACACACACACACACACACACACACACACACACACACACACACACACACACACACACACACACACACACACACACACACACACACACACACACACACACACACACACACACACACACACACACACACACGTGGGGAACAAACAATTGATTCCCATTCAAAATCCTATTTTCCCTAACCCTAACCTTAACCGTTAACCTAACCCTAACCTTAACCCTAACCTTGACCCCAAACCGTAACCCTAGCCCTAAACCTAACCCTAACCTTAACCCCAAACCCCTAACCCTAAGTCTAACCCTAATTCTAACCCTAACCCTAATTCTAACCCTAACCCTAAACCTAACCCCTAAGTCTAAAATAGCCTTTTTCCTTGTGGGGACCGGCGAAATTTCTCCACTTGTCAAAATGTTTCTTGTTTTACTATCCTTGTGAGGACTTCTGGTCCCCACAAGGATTGTAAAACCAAACACACACACACACACACACACACACACACACATATACAAATTCACACAAAGGGTATATTTCATACACCCTGCTGCTCAGTGATGACAAATTAATTACGTATGTGTAGGTCTGTGTTTTTTTTGTGTGAATGTGTGTGCATACCACACCTTGAAACCAATCTGTAACACCAAGAACCTGTCTCTCAAAAACAAACTTTGCATCTTCAACACAAATGTTAAATCCGTTCTACTATATGGTTCAGAAACATGGAGAGTTACCACTGCCACACTAAACAGTGAGGAAGAAATGAAGAAGGCAGGAACCACCTTGAATGAGGTCAAGATAGAAAACTGCCAGCAGAACAGAGTCCGCTGGAGAGGCCCTCTGCACAATTGAGGCCCACTGCTCCACTAGGAGTTGAAAGGAATAAGTCAGGTAAGTCAGGTTTGTGCATTGTATGTACATGCATGTGTTGGCGTTTTGGCTGTACATGTACCTGTAGGAGTACGTGTACATATGTATGTGTGCGTGTGGTGAGTATTAGTGTGTTCAATAAGCTATCAGCTAAGATTAGACATTAGAGAAGTGAGAAGAGGATGGAGAAAGGAGAGTATAGTCGGTTCACCTGTAAGCTTATACTGCCATCTAGTGGCCTGGATGGGAACATGCACCTTATCCTACTGGGCTGATATAAGCATGCCCCGTTTTTCTATCTATTTGAATGCAATGCACTGTAATGCATGTTTGAAATGACTGTAAGGGTTTTTATTTATCGGTCACCACAAATGAAGTTCCCTCAGGAACAATGAAGTTATTTTAAATTTACCCTCCCTCCCTCCCTCCCTCCCTCCCTCCCTCCCTCCCTCCCTCCCTCCCTCCCTCCCTCCCTCCCTCCCTCCCTCCCTCCCTCCCTCCCTCCCTCCCTCCTACTACCCCCTACTCACCCTATCTCCTTCTCTCATTCCCTCATATGTCCTCTCTCAAGCACGAGACCAGAAAGAGATTTGGATTTGGAGCGCAGGGTCCAGAAATGAAATTAATATGGAGATGACATGACCACAGAGGGCTGAAACTGAAGTGATTACATACTGAAATGGGCACTGGACCAAGACAAGAGGCTGTAGAAAGTGAAATGAGAATGATGGAGTGAAAATGGAACAGGGCACAGGAACGAAACCAACTTCCCCAGGTTAGCGACTGAGCTGGAAAGGCTGCATTCCAATAATGTTGCATGGCTGCCTTTAAAGTGTACACTCCTTTCCTTGTTCACTTTCCTTGTCTGGTCTTCTGCCTGGTGGGTGTAGGTAATGAACATGATGGAGATTCCACTACACATGGCCTCCCAATGACAGAAAGGAGACAAGAACAGATACAGTCACCTCCAAAATGATTGGCACCGTTGATAAACATAAGCAAAAAAGCCTGTATAAAATAAATCATACAAATACTGAGCTATAATATATGCTCAAAAAATGGGAAGATTATATTACATTTTAGTCATTTAGCAGACGCTCTTATCCAGAGCGACTTACAGTAGCAATTAGGGTTAAGTGCCTTGCTCAAGGGCACATTGACAGATTTTTCACCTAGTCGGCTCGGGGATTAGAACCAGCGACCTTTCGGTTACTGGCGCAACGCTCTTAACCACTAAGCTACCTGCTACTAATGCAATTTCTCAGAGAAAAATAATAGGTTTAACAAGTAATAAACAAATCTGAAAAAGATAGGTGTTAAAATTATTGGCACCCTTGTTTTTAATACTTTGTGCACCCTCCCCTTGCGATGCCCTCTTCAATTCAAACCACAGGTTTTTAATGGGGTTCAAGTCCAGAGACTTGCATGGCAATTGCAAAATTGACATTTACATATTCATTTAGTCATTTAGCAGACACTCTTATCCAGAGCGACTTGCAGTTAGTGCATTCAAAATGTTGTCATTGTCTTGCTGGAAGATCCTCTTGCGGCAAGTGTCAGCCTCCTGGCAGAGGCAACCAGGTTTTTGGCTAAAATGTCCTGATACTTGATTTGAGTTTATGATGCCATTGACCTTAACAAGGGCCTCAAGACCAGTGGAAGCAAAACACCCCCATAACATTCAAAGATCCACCACCATATTTTACAGTAGGTATGAGGTACTTTTCTGCATTTGCATCTTTCTTTCAAGGCCAAACCCACCACTGGTGTGCATGGCCAAAGAGCTCTATTTTCATGTCATCTCACCATAGCACCGGTTCCAATCCAAGTGCCAATGCTGTTTAGCAAACTCCAGGCATTTACATTTGTTGGTTGCTCTCAATAAAGGCTTTTTTATGACAACTATTCCAAATAGCCTATTGGCATGGAGGTGGCGGATAATTGGAGATTTGGAAACTTGGTGACCCCAAAATGCAACCAAGTTCTGTCATTCTCCAACTGTGGTCCTTGGACTTTTCTTTGCCTACTGAACCATCTTTCTCACTGTGTGTGGGGACAAGATACACATTAATCTTCTACCAGGCAAGTTTACCACTGGTTTTAAACTTCTTGTTGCCCTAGTAGTGGTATATTCGTTTTTCCATTGTTATTTTGTACTCATTTCCTGATTAATGAAAGTCAACAACCATTTGTTTCTTTTCATTTGTGAGTTCTTTGCCTTCCCCATGGTGATGGATGACAAAGGGACTTTGCATGCATGTTACCTCATTTTTATACCCCAGTGCAACAGGAAGCCTTGGAAGGCCACAATACAGTTCCTTGAACTGAGATTAACTTAAAAACAGTAGACTGTTAATGCAGATTTTATTTTGTTTTATTTTATTTATAATAATCATTAGGGGTGCCAATCATTTTGACACCTATCTTTTCAAGATTAATTTTTTACTTGTTAAACAAAATCTCTTTCTCTGAGCAACTGTATAAAATATATCATACAATAATATAGTTTCCCAAATTCTTTTGGCATACTATATAGCTTGGTATTTGTATAATTTATTTTATAGTCTTTTTTGCTAATCTTTATCAAGGGTCCCAATAATTTGGGAAGTGACCGTAGCTGTTCGTTGAGAGAGTGGGGTTCAGTATTTGGCCAGCAGAGCGTGTCCAAAGCTCAGTTATATCATTGGCCTCTGCTGGAGGCTATGGAAATTCTGGGGTGTATTTATTAGTGCACACCTTAGTAAACCGCAGCAAAAACGTTTTGCAATGGAAAACTTTTGCAACAAAAACAAGAGTTTCTATTAGACAAATTCAGGTAGGTCCCTCTCCTTTTCGCCCAGTTTGCTTCCGTTTGGTTCCTAGTGAATACACCTTTGCTGTGCTTGGATGTTTTATGTCACAGAGAAAGGACTGTTGTTAAGAAGTATTCAACACCCTGTGATCTCTTGGAAAATACCATAGCCTCTAGAGAGAGAATGGTGGTGGGGGACTATAATGGAGAGCAGTGTAGACATTCTAGTCCCTCACAGTCTATCTGGAAAACCCATCTATAGTGTTGTGTAGTATTATGATGGACTACAGTACCCATAATGCTCTGCTCAACAAATTAGATTCTATCATATCTGGTTCTATCTTAGAAAATATGTTCCTGTGGCTAACATATAGGGTGCCATTGGGAGGCAGGTCTAGTCAGCCTCCGCAGCATCACTCCTGGTGCACCATTTAGTCAGTCAGGGGCACAGAGAGGGGAAAGGAGGGACAGAAGGATGGAGGGGAAGGAGATGGGAGGGAGGGAGATAGAACAGAGGAGGAGTGACAGAGAGAGGGCAGATGAGGGAGGGAGGGAAGGAGGGAGGGAGATAGAACAGAGGAGGAGTGACAGAGAGAGGGCAGATGAGGGAGGGAGGGAGGGAGATAGAACAGAGGAGGAGTGACAGAGAGAGGGCAGATGAGGGATGAAGAACAAGGGAGAGAGATAGAGAAAGAATATGGAGGTAGGAAAGGGAGGGAGGCAGAGAGAGAGAAAAGGGAGTATGTGAGTATATTGTGAATGCACTGTTGCATTTTTATCAGTCTGGAGAGAAGAGAGAGAGAGGTGGGGAGGGGAGAGAGAGGAGAGAGAGAGGTGGGAGGGGAGAGAGGAGAGAGAGAGAGAGGTGGGGAGGGGAGAGGGAGGAGAGAGAGAGAGAGGTGGGGAGAGAGGAGAGAGAGAGAGGTGGGGAGGGGAGAGAGAGGAGAGAGAGGTGGGGAGGGGAGAGAGAGGAGAGAGATAAAATTAGAGCAAGAGAGATAGTGAGCGAGAGAGGAGTGCAGATGAGAAGAAGGAAGAGATAGACAGGGCGAGAGAGAGAGGAGTGCAGATGAGAAGAGGAGAGAGAAAGACAGGGCGAGAGAGAGAGGAGTGCAGATGAGAAGAGGAGAGAGAAAGACAGGGCGAGAGAGAGAGGAGTGCAGATGAGAAGAGGAGAGAGAAAGACAGGGCGAGAGAGAGGCAAAGGCAGAGAAAAACATGTTGTCGTCTCCCGGCGAGGCAAGGCGAGGCCTGCATGTCTGCTGTGTTCTGTGTGTTGGTCCCCATGGTGACTCGACAGCCAACATGAGCTACATGCAACAGGGCATCCACCACCACCACTCACTCACTCACTCACTCACTCACTCACTCACTCACTCACTCACTCATTCACTCTCTTCTCTCCTTTCACTCTCTCTCTAGTCATTGTACCCCTTTCTATTCTATCCATTTCCTCTCCTCTTTTCCTCTTCTTCCTTTATCATCTCTCTCCCACTTCTCCTCTATCTCTCTCTGTCTACTTCATTT
>NW_028161061.1:0-22929 GCF_964263955.1 Coregonus lavaretus | reverse complement strand
ACACATACCACACAACACACACACACACACACATACACAACACACCAGACATACACACACACACACATACACAGACATACACACATAAACATACACACACACACACACACACACACACATACACACACCATCACCACACATACATACACACACACACACACACACACCACACACACACACACACACACACACACACACACACACACACACACATACATACACACACACACACATACACACACACACACACACCTCCAGAGCTGCACATTTATTAGCTACTTTATATTCTTTTGTCTGGAGAGGAGAGGAGGAGAGGGAGGAGAGGAGGGAGAGGAGAGGGAGAGGAGGAGAGGAGAGGAGAGAGAGAGGAGGGGGAGAGGGGAGGTGGAGAGGTGGAGAGGAGAGGGGGGGGGGAGGAGAGGAGAGGGAGAGGAGAGGTGGGAGGGGGGAGCGGGAGGGAGGGGGAGGGGGAGAGGGAGAGGGAGGGAGGGGTGGAAAGGGAGAGGGAGAGGGAGTGGGGAGGGAGGGAGGGAGGGGTGGAGAGGGAGAGGGAGTGGAGAGGGAGGGAGGGAGGGGTGGAGGGGGGAGCGGGAGGGAGGGGGGAGAGGGAGAGGGAGGGAGGGGTGGAAAGGGAGAGGGAGTGGGAGGGGGAGGAGGGGTGGAGAGGGAGAGGGAGTGAGAGGGAGGGAGGGAGGGAGGGGTGGAGGGGGGAGCGGGATGGAGGGGGGAGGGGGAGCGGGATGGAGGGGGGAGGGGGGAGAGGGAGGGAGGGGGGAGAGGGAGGGGAGAGGGGAGGGGGAGAGAGGGAGGGGGAGAGAGGAGGAGGGGGAGGGGGGAGGGGGAGGGAGAGAGGGGGTAGGGTGAGAAGGGGGGGGTAGGGTGAGAAGGTGGGGGGGGGTGAGAGAGGGGGAGGGAGGCGAGAGGGAGGGGGGAGTGAGAGGAGAGAGGGATAGAGGGGGGGAGAGGGGGAGGGAGGGTGAGGGGAAGTGAGAGAGACACAGACAGAACCTCAGACAGAGACGGAGACAGACAGACAGCTGCTTGTTGGGGAAGGAAGGGAGAGAAGATGCTTGTCATTTGTAACCCTTCCGGAAGAAAAGGGGTTGGTGTTGGAATGTTGTGTACATTTGATCCTGCTGAGTTTGTGTGATCTTGAGTGAAATAGATCCATCTATTTGTTTGTACGCACACACACACACCACAAGCTATGTCTTACTATACTTGTGAGGACTTTTTGGGGACCAACAATGATTCATTCAAAGTCCTATTATCCCCTAAACCTAACCCCTAAGCCTAAAATAGCCTTTTTACAAGTGAGGACCGGTAAAATGTCTCACTTCTCTGTGAAAACGTACACACACACACACACACACACACACTGCTTACTCTCGTTTTGTTGTATCTGTGATCTTGTTGGTGTCCTTGGCTCAGGACTGTCACTCAAACTCACACACTTCCTGTCAACACAAATGGGCGGGACAATGACAGTTCCAGAATCTGGCAACCCATATGTTTTATTTGTGGAGTGTGTGAGTGCCATATGTAAGATAAGCTAGGCTCTACAAGGTGGTTAATAATAGTAGACAGACAGACGGACGGACGGACGGGCTCACAACCAACAGGCAGACAGACGGGACGGACGGGCTCACAACCCTCAGACAGGCAGACTCACCACCTTCAGACAGACAGGCACACAGACAGGCTCACCACCTTCAGACAGACAGGCACACAGACAGGCTCACCACCTTCAGACAGACAGGCACACAGACAGGCTCACCACCTTCAGACAGACAGACAGACTCACCACCTTCAGACAGACAGGCACACAGACAGGCTCACCACCTTCAGGACAGACAGGCACACAGACAGACTCACCACCTTCAGACGACAGGCACACAGACAGGCTCACCACCTTCAGACAGACAGGCACACAGACAGGCTCACCGCCCTTAGACAGATAAAACAGACAGCAGACGGACAGACAGACAGACTCACCCCTCAGACAGACAGACGTCCCATATGGTGCTCAGCTCTGCTCCTTGTCTAAATCCATATGCCACTGGTGTGGGCTGAAGGGCAGGTCCCCCACCCCCAGTCCCCCATGTACTTGTCCCCCCCATCCCACAGGGGAGGTGTTGGGAGGTAAAGCCTTAATGCTCTAGAACCCCCCCCCCCCCCCCCCCCCCCCCCCCCCCTCATGCCTGTTCTGTACCCCCAGAGCTGCTTAGCCCATTGTCACAGCAATCTGCCACCACCTAGGTCTCTCTCTTCTCTCCTTCCATCCCTCTATCCCCCCCATCCCTCTCTCCTTCCATCCCTCCCTCCGCCATCATCACCCCTGATAATTATTATATATATATTATTATATAATTGATTTAGGTTATCGTAGCTAATTATTTAAGCTGTGGGTCTGGACCTATAGAATAGAAAACGTTTTAGCCCTGATTCTCTCAACTGCGACACTCATCAGCTCTGACGATTTTATGTAATGTTGTATGTAGGTTATTTAGCCGGATTAAATTATTTAATTAGATAATTTTATCACTATAAGACTTTTAATGAATCCATGTTCAACAAGTAATTTGATTGATTAAGTCTTATGTTTGATTAGGCTAAACTTACAGGGTTGTGTATGAACGAAAATACATTAATTAATAATAATTAATAATCTATATATAAGTAGTGTTCTTATTATTAATACATTGCATTTTTAATAGTTTTTAATGGCTTATCAATGAAAGTTATTTTAATGTTGTATGTGTTTGAGTTGTGGTAGTGTTGTGTTTGTGTTGTGTTTACATTGTAGGTATGAAAAATGTATGCACTCACTGAAACTGTAAGTCGCTCTGGATAAGAGTGTCTGCTAAATGACAAAAAAAAAAATTATGTTAGTGTTGTGTTTGTGTTGTGTTTACGTTGTGTTAGTGTTGTGTTTACGTTGTGTTAGTGTTGGGTTAGTGTTGTGTTTACGTTGTGTTAGTGTTGTGTTTACGTTGTGTTAGTGTTGGGTTAGTGTTGTGTTTACGTTGTGTTAGTGTTGTGTTTACGTTGTGTTAGTGTTGTGTTAGTGGTGTGTTTACGTTGTGTTAGTATTGTGTTTGCGTTGTGTTAATGTTAACTAAATGTTTTCTAATGGTTGTGTTCTCAGGAGGTTCT
Organism: Coregonus lavaretus; assembly: GCF_964263955.1. Lineage (NCBI taxonomy): Eukaryota > Metazoa > Chordata > Actinopteri > Salmoniformes > Salmonidae > Coregonus > Coregonus lavaretus. The sequence goes on along the minus strand of NW_028161061.1, from coordinate 19,773 downwards.
CCAGACGGTGCCCAAGTTCTGCTTCCCCTTCGATGTGGAGAGGTAGGATTCTTTCCCCCGTTCCCTTGTTAAGTCCTGTACTCTGCCCACATTCACTCACTCACACACACACACACACACACACACACACACACACACACACACACACACACACACACACACACACACACACAATAATATTTATTTGTAACAGGAGAGTTCTGTGTGTGTGTGTCACACAATAGAGCTCAGCTACAGGGGAGTCTGCTGTTAACTCCTCTCTAAGTCTCCTAAACACCAAGCCAGTCTGCTCCCTGCTCCCTGCTCCCTGCTCCCTGCTCCCTGCTCTGTGCTCCCTGCTCCCTGCTCTGTGCTCTCTGCTCCCTGCTCTGTGCTCCCTGCTCCCTGCTCTGTGCTCCCTGCTCCCTGCTCTGTGCTCCCTGCTCCCTGCTCCCTGCTCCCTGCTCCCTGCTCTGTGCTCCCTGCTCCCTGCTCTGTGCTCCCTGCTCTGTGCTCCCTGCTCCCTGCTCTGTGCTCCCTGCTCTGTGCTCCCTGCTCTGTGCTCCCTGCTCTGTGTTCCCTGCTCTGTGCACCCTGCTCTGTGCTCCCTGCTCTGTTCCCTCTGCTCCGTGCTCCGTGCTCCCTGCTCTGTGCTCCATGCTCCCTGCTCTGTGATCCCTGTTCTGTTCTCCCTGTTCTGTTCTCCCTGCTCTGTTCTCCCTGCTCTGTGCCCTGTGCTCTGTGCTCCCTGCTCGGTGCTCCCTGCTCTGTGCTACCTGCTCTGTGCTACCTGCTCTGTGCTCGGTGCTCTGTGCTCCCTGCTCTGTGCTCCCTGCTCTGTGCTCCCTGCTCTGTGCTCCCTGCTCCCTGCTCTGTGCTTCCTGCTCGGTGCTCCCTTCTCTGTGCTCCCTGCTCGGTGCTCCCTGCTCGGTGCTCCCTGCTCGGTGCTCCGTGCTCTGTGCTCTGTGCTCCCTGCTCTGTGCTCCCTGCTCTGTGCTCCCTGCTTCCTGCTCTTTGCTCCATGCTCTGTGATCCCTGCCTAACCCAGGCCAGGCCATTGGATCTCACTCCCACCACAATGTGGGTATGCCATTGTGCGTGTATGCGAGAGCTTGTTCACCTGAGTAAGTGTGCTTTTGCATGCATGTGTGTCTATGTGCGTAAATGTGTATGTCTGTATCATGCGTTTATTGTTGACTGAATAACTACAGTGGGGGAAAAAAGTATTTAGTCAGCCACCAATTGTGCAAGTTCTCCCACTTAAAAAGATGAGAGAGGCCTGTAATTTTCATCATAGGTACACGTCAACTATGACAGACAAATTGAGAAAAAAAAATCCAGAAAATCACATTGTAGGATTTTAAATTAATTAATTTGCAAATTATGGTGGAAAATAAGTATTTGGTCACCTACAAACAAGCAAGATTTCTGGCTCTCACAGACCTGTAGCTTCTTCTTTAAGAGGCTCCTCTGTCCTCCACTCGTTACCTGTATTAATGGCACCTGTTTGAACTTGTTATCAGTATAAAAGACACCTGTCCACAACCTCAAACAGTCACACTCCAAACTCCACTATGGCCAAGACGAAAGAGCTGTCAAAGGACACCAGAAACAAAATTGTAGACCTGCACCAGGCTGGGAAGACTGAATCTGCAATAGGTAAGCAGCTTGGTTTGAAGAAATCAACTGTGGGAGCAATTATTAGGAAATGGAAGACATACAAGACCACTGATAATCTCCCTCGATCTGGGGCTCCACGCAAGATCTCACCCCGTGGGGTCAAAATGATCACAAGAACAGTGAGCAAAAATCCCAGAACCACACGGGGGGACCTAGTGAATGACCTGCAGAGAGCTGGGACCAAAGTAACAAAGCCTACCATCAGTAACACACTACGCCGCCAGGGACTCAAATCCTGCAGTGCCAGACGTGTCCCCCTGCTTAAGCCAGTACATGTCCAGGCCCGTCTGAAGTTTGCTAGAGTGCATTTGGATGATCCAGAAGAGGATTGGGAGAATGTCATATGGTCAGATGAAACCAAAATAGAACTTTTTGGTAAAAACTCAACTCGTCGTGTTTGGAGGACAAAGAATGCTGAGTTGCATCCAAAGAACACCATACCTACTGTGAAGCATGGGGGTGGAAACATCATGCTTTGGGGCTGTTTTTCTGCAAAGGGACCAGGTCTTTCAGCATGACAATGATCCCAAACACACCGCCCGGGCAACGAAGGAGTGGCTTCGTAAGAAGCATTTCAAGGTCCTGGAGTGGCCTAGCCAGTCTCCAGATCTCAACCCCATAGAAAATCTTTGGAGGGAGTTGAAAGTCTGTGTTGCCCAGCGACAGCCCCAAAACATCACTGCTCTAGAGGAGATCTGCATGGAGGAATGGGCCAAAATACCAGCAACAGTGTGTGAAAACCTTGTGAAGACTTACAGAAAACGTTTTACCTGTGTCATTGCCAACAAAGGGTATATAACAAAGTATTGAGAAACTTTTGTTATTGACCAAATACTTATTTTCCACCATAATTTGCAAATAAATTCATTAAAAATCCTACAATGTGATTTTCTGGATTTTCTTTCCTCATTTTGTCTGTCATAGTTGACGTGTACCTATCATGAAAATTACAGGCCTCTCTCATCTTGTTAAGTGGGAGAACTTGCACAATTGGTGGCTGACTAAATACTTTTTTCCCCCACTGTATCTCTAGACTTGGTACCAGTCTGATGAATAACTATATCTCTAGGCTTGGTACCAGTCTGAATAACTATATCTCTAGGCTTGGTACCAGTCTGATGAATAACTATATCTCTAGACTTGGTACCAGTCTGAATAACTATATCTCTAGGCTTGGTACCAGTCTGAATAACTATATCTCTAGGCTTGGTACCAGTCTGAATAACTATATCTCTAGGCTTGGTACCAGTCTGAATAACTATATCTCTAGGCTTGGTACCAGTCTGAATAATTATATCTCTAGGCTTGGTACCAGTCTGAATAACTATATCTCTAGGCTTGGTACCAGTCTGAATAACTATATCTCTAGACTTGGTACCAGTCTGAATAACTATATCTCTAGACTTGGTACCAGTCTGAATAACTATATCTCTAGACTTGGTACCAGTCTGAATAACTATATCTCTAGGCTTGGTACCAGTCTGAATAACTATATCTATAGGCTTGGTACCAGTCTGATGAATAACTATATCTCTAGGCTTGGTACCAGTCTGAATAACTATATCTCTAGGCTTGGTACCAGTCTGATTTGGAAACGTCTATCTTTAGAGGATTCTGCTCTTAATTTGCAGCCTGGAGAATGAGGTGAAAAGTGCCGTTGTATAGCTAGGAGGACACATAAGCTTAACTGCTGCCATCTAGTGATGGAACTGCATGAGAAAGACACATACCCAACTCACATACACTCAACAGTCAGGGACTGTAGCCAGGATCATATAGAAAAGTTACAGATCTAGTAGGTCTGTAAAGGATTAACATATTGAAAAAGTAAAGTGTCATGTTGTACAACGTTCCCTGAATATCGCTATTCACCAAGTCGCTATTGCTTGGCTCTTGTGTATAAATATCATTAGAATAATATGTCCTAATAAGTTTGTCATTCTTCTCCTCTTCTGTGGTAATGGTGACTGTGTGGTAATACTGTAGTATATGTCACGTGGTAATTGGTTGTGTTAATGGCGTGTTGTCTCTGTCCCGTGCGTGCGTGCGTGCGTGCGTGCGTGCGTGCGTGCGTGCGTGCGTGCGTGCGTGCGTGCGTGCGTGCGGTGACTGTTCTCAGGGTTTCCCAGAGTCAGGTGGGTCAGAACTTTACCTTTGTGCTGACGGACATCGAGAGCAAGCAGAGGTTTGGCTTCTGCAGACTCACCTCCGGCTGCCGCGTCTGCATCTGTCTGCTCAGGTACTACCCACATTACCTACAAACAAGGAAGCTTATTCTCTGGCTACTGACCGATTGCGTCAATCAGTTACGCAATCAAGTTTTGTATTTGTATTATTTTTTTTAGAAATTTATTTAATCACAATTATCCCCTATATGAGGAAAGACATGTATATTGTTGACACATTAGTTATTCATAAATAAATACAATTTGAAGTTGCAATATCCTCACTTCACTCTTATAATATCCAGATTATATTTCTTAATTGATTGTAGAGACGGTGAGGGTTTGGAAGTGAAGGAACTCATATAGATGATGAAGAGTAAAAATTGTGCTCTTTGGAAGCAATATGCATCCGAGTGTTCCTCATGGCAATGACAGAATAATACACTCCTGAATTCCGTTTTAATTTGGTCCCTATAATATTATTCTTTTTTTTTTTTTATATCCAGGGCAGTCAAAAAAGTACAACCTATTATTGACAGCTATAAAGAATTGTTTTAGTAGTAGATTGAAGATTGTAGGTTCAACTCCCTCTCGAGATATTGTTTAGCACGGATTTATCTCAAATATTATGTCATTCATTATTATTATTATTGAACATGAAAGATATCTAATTAAAAATACATTTTAAAAATGTTTTATTGATTTTTAATAGGACGTTTGAAACTAAACCACATTTTATGTTAACAATTGACAATGTCCTTTTAATAAGAAACATTTCATTAGTAAAACAATATAGTTGAATGAACCACAGCAGTAATGGGAATTTGCACAGTCAAATAAACAATAATGAAAAAAAAAAAAAAAAGATTTTTGGAGGATAATGACGACAGTCGCAGGGTTGATCTTGTTCTTGATGAGCTGCTGTCGAGATGAGCTGTACCCTCCCCTCAACTCCCCCGGACAGCCACCACCATGCCCTTTGTTTCCCGCGCGCTCCTCGTTATATACAGCTACTGGCATAGAAGCGCGGCGAAGGAAGCCGCTTGGCCCATAATTATGCATGAAGCCTCGCTGCCAATTAGCAGAGACTCCCATGCCCCTCTGTCTGAGTCCCACATGCTAATTCATTTGACATATGATGTATACAATTCATTATGCATTCTGAGTAGTTTGCATGCCTTGATTCATTCATCATAAGAAATGTATAGAAAGTTTGTATTATTCTGTGTGTGTGTGTGTGTGTGTGTGTGTGTGTGTGTGTGTGTGTGTGTGTGTGTGTGTGTGTGTGTGTGTGTGTGTGTGTGTGTGTGTGTGTGTGTGTGTGTGTGTGTGTGTGTGTGTGTGTGTGTGTGTTTTAAAAACTTCACAGTTATTTGTTTTTGTGACCAGTTTGGGGGAAAAGATTAGTGAAAATATTTTAAAACATAATAACAAAGATGCATATTTTAGATATCTCATGGTTTATATATGTGAAATATGAACAAATCAAATGTAATTTTTCGCATCAGTGACAGAGAGAGCAAAGACCTGGTCCCAAGTTAATTCTTTCGTTTTTCGTTGTTTTTCAAAATGCACAACTTGGAAGAAGTTGGTAATTCTTAGATAAGCAATCCAAGTTGTGATCATATTGAATAATCTTTTTAAATCTATGTTGTGATCATATATAACAGATAAGGTTAAAACATTAGACGATCAACAAAGGTCCCTGCGAGGAGGCTTCTAGCCAGCTACCTTCATTTAGAGTGTTTGTTCCCCGGATATAAAACAATGGTAATTAAAACCGTTTGTGTCCCTGTGATTGTTGAAGTGCTGGGACTATAAAATTGTCACCTATGCTTACACAAGGAAGTGGCTTAATGACTAGGACAGTTTTATATGGCATGGGCTTTGTAGTGCTGCGGCTAAAGGCCCGGCCAAAAGGGCCATGCTACCTTCAGGCCAAAACCTTTTTAAAGAGGCAGAATGCTTCGATTTTACAATCTTTCTTCCTTCCCCTCGACCCCATCCTCCTCCTCTTTTTTCCGTTGGTAATTCTCTCACATTTAGGGAGAAACCGCCTTCGGACATGTGAGAGAGGTTGCTGATGAAAAAAGGCGGTTTCCTTGATTTTATTTTGCGGCTGAGAATTGGGTTCCCTTTTAGGGATGTTGGCGCTCCCGTTAGTGGTCACTGAGCGGGACGCCGGAGGGCATTTCCTTCCCAGTAGTTAACCTCTAACCCGGGAAAGTAAAGGTGTAATCAAATCTTCCAGTGAGCCAGCTACAAGGTGCAAGTTGACTGGGTGTAGAGGGAGATTTTAAGATCCATCCAGGGAATAGGAATAACAACCAACAGGTACTTTATGGCGGCAAACAGCGGAGACGCGGCTACGTCGTTAAAAATGTGTAGTTTACTAATCACATGACAACCTAACCAAACATATACAGGTATTTATTTGCCCTAAAATGGATTGAGATATTGCAGTTGGTTTATACTGATAATATCCCTACGCCAGAAAACAAAACTCTCATCTCTCTGTTGCAATTTGTGTTGTTGGTAATTACATAATTTATGTCCTTACAAAAACACCAGTTAATTGATTTGAGCTTTTAGACAATATTTGTTTTAAACAGAATTATAATAAAGAAGATTTGATCACTTCCACTGCTAGCTCTATATCTTCTGACCATCCCTGTGTAGTGTTCTGGTTGATAGAGAGTCTGAGGGGTTGTGTTGTGGTAGGGGATACAGTCGGAGGGGTTGTGAGTGGGCCACAGATTAACTGGTTTACTCTGTGAGTATACAGTACTTTGAAGGAACATGTGTGTTTAAAACGGCTGGAGAGCTAGCCAAGCCCCCACACACAGTGATGGATGTCTCTCTATCTGGGGATTTAGGAAACACAAACAAGCCTAAGCCGCTAACTGGGGAGAGGAGCAGTGCTTACTGACATAGCTTCATTTAAGAAAAAAGAAACGCATACCACAGAAAATACCTCAGCCTAATTTTGCTAAGGTTAGATGTGGTCTAGTATCCCTATCCGGCTATCATGATAAGTTGCGGTTCGCTGCTCGCTGCTACACCAATAATTTATTTGTCTCTAAAACAAAAGATTACAGCCTGGTCATTAAAGAGTGTGATGGTTGAGAGGGCTGTGATGGTTGAGAGGGCTGTGAGGCCTGCCAAGGAGAGGCTGACATGACAGACGGGGAGAGTGAGAGAGGCCTATTTAAATATACCCTCACATGGGATATGTAAAGGATTAGCGTCCAGGAGCCTAGCTTCTTAAACAAAGGGCCAGAGGAGACTTATTATGACTATTTCAGTGACCTTCTCAGATTTTTTTTATTTTAATTAGCATTTTTGGGTTGTATTGATAAACTTCAACACACCCACAGCTCATAAAAATATCCACTGCTGTTTGTTTGGCAACATGGCATATTTATGTCTTTAGGTTTCTGTTTTTAATGTCCAGTCAGCATGTGAATTTTGTAGATAACACACGCATGTTACGTTTGGGTTTGGAGAGTGTGTGACCTGATTACGGTGAGATCTTCATGCGGACGTCAAAATATTGGCATGTTAAGAATCTGATTGTTTCAGGTTAATGGTCACTCAGGCCCCCTGATGGGTGCGCTTGGCTGCACTTGCCCGGGAACCGCCGTGTCATTGGCCCCTTGCGGATTTAGCGATATTAAAATTTGCATTAGGTTGACTTTGTTTTCTTGTTGTGTGTTAATTCCAGTCTGCAGAGCAGCCAGTGACCCATGCCATGAGAACTACCCAGCATCCCCCTGTCTCTACAGGACTTCCCTGGCTAATAAAAGTCCCTCAGCCAAGCCCTACACACACACACACACAGTTTTTACTGGGGATTACAAATCAAACGTTTTATTGTAATCTCTTTAGAATTATTTTGTATTAGCCTACTACTTCATCAAGTCAGCTTAGAGACAGTATTTTAAAGTTTCAAAGTGATTTTTTTTGTGTGGTAATTTTTTGTTAGCCAGGTAGCCATTTCAATTTAACAACCAACTTTTGTTAATGCATCATGCCCACACATTCTGTTTAATGTAAGTTGAATTTTGACCGTATTCATTCATTCATTCATTCATTCATTCATTCGTTCATTTGTTCTTAATTTCAACCTTCATTCAGTTATTGAAAGTTAATGAAGCATCTATTTATTTGTTGTTTAAGTGCAGAATGACAAGGAAAGCATAATCCACTGTCATTATGCCAGACATTTTCTAAAATACATGTAAGCTGAATAAAAATGTAATAACTCACATCGGTACCCCACCACGTTTTGATTATTTGATTGCATAACATTATAAATGAACTGAGCTCTCTTTTCTGAGCAACCTTCAAGCCAAAACAAAATTCTAGCCACATTCCACCTCAAAAGTCAAATATCTCTGCCAAGAACGTGTCAACCTTATCAAGAGAGCCATGTTGCAGATGCATTTGGCTTCTGGTGGGTGTATTTTGCGATTAGCTATAACACAAACACTACAGTATAAATTATTTTTAGTTTGTTAATTTTATTTATTTATTTAACATTAATTAGGTAAGGAAAAACCAGAAGGAATGTCTATTTTTAAAGTAAAAAGGCGGTGGGGTATTGCTTCTCTCCCTCTGTGCGTCTGTGTGTTGGCTTGGGCTGAGCCTGGGATGTGTATCTGGGATCATTATGTAAACCAAGGCATCCCTCCTCCACCTCTACCACAGCTCTCGCTGGCCCAGTCATGTTGGGTTGAAGAACTAAAGCCCTGTCTCTACCTCCTCTACCCACCACCTTTAAACTAAAGCCCTGTCTCTGCTCTCTACCTCCTCTACCCACCACCTTTAAACTAAAGCCCTGTCTCTACCTCCTCTACCCACCACCTTTAAACTAAAGCCCTGTCTCTACCTCCTCTACCCACCACCTTTAAACTAAAGCCCTGTCTCTACCTCCTCTACCCACCACCTTTAAACTAAAGCCCTGTCTCTACCTCCTCTACCTCCTCTACCCACCACCTTTAAACTAAAGCCCTGTCTCTACTCTCTACCTCCTCTACCCACCACCTTTAAACTAAAGCCCTGTCTCTACCTCCTCTACCCACCACCTTTAAACTAAAGCCCTGTCTCTACCTCCTCTACCCACCACCTTTAAACTAAAGCCCTGTCTCTGCTCTCTACCTCCTCTACCCACCACATTTAAACTAAAGCCCTGTCTCTACCTCCTCTACCCACCACCTTTAAACTAAAGCCCTGTCTACCTCCTCTACCTCCTCTACCTCCTCTACCCACCACCTTTAAACTAAAGCCCTGTCTCTGCTCTCTACCTCTTCTACCCACCACCTTTAAACTAAAGCCCTGTCTCTACCTCCTCTACCTCCTCTACCCACCACCTTTAAACTAAAGCCCTGTCTCTGCTCTCTACCTCCTCTACCCACCACCTTTAAACTAAAGCCCTGTCTCTGCTCTCTACCTCCTCTACCCACCACCTTTAAAACTAAAGCCCTGTCTCTACCTCCTCTACCTCCTCGACCCACCACCTTTAAACTAAAGTCCTGTCTCTACCTCCTCTACCCACCACCTTTAAACTAAAGCCCTGTCTCTGCTCTCTACCTCCTCTACCCACCACCTTTAAACTAAAGCCCTGTCTCTACTCTCTACCTCCTCTACCCACCACCTATAAACTAAAGCCCTGTCTCTACCTCCTCTACCTCCTCGACCCACCACCTTTAAACTAAAGCCCCGTCTCTACCTCCTCTACCCACCACCTTTAAACTAAAGCCCTGTCTCTACCTCCTCTACCTCCTCTACCCACCACCTTTAAACTAAAGCCCTGTCTCTGCTCTCTACCTCCTCTACCCACCACCTTTACACTAAAGCCCTGTCTCTGCTCTCTACCTCCTCTACCCACCACCTTTAAACTAAAGCCCTGTCTCTACCTCCTCTACCCACCACCTTTAAACTAAAGCCCTGTCTCTGCTCTCTACCTCCTCTACCCACCACCTTTAAACTAAAGCCCTGTCTCTACCTCCTCTACCCACCACCTTTAAACTAAAGCCCTGTCTCTGCTCTCTACCTCCTCTACCCACCACCTTCAAACTAAAGCCCTGTCTCTACTCTCTACCTCCTCTACCCACCACCTTTAAACTAAAGCCCTGTCTCTACTCTCTACCTCCTCTACCCACCACCTTTAAACTAAAGCCCTGTCTCTGCTCTCTACCTCCTCTACCCACCACCTTTAAACTAAAGCCCTGTCTCTGCTCTCTACCTCCTCTACCCACCCCCTTTAAACTAAAGCCCTGTCTCTGCTCTCTACCTCCTCTACTCACCACCTTTAAACTAAAGGCCTGTCTCTACCTCCTCTACCCACCCCCTTTAAACTAAAGCCCTGTCTCTGCTCTCTACCTCCTCTACCCACCACCTTTAAACTAGCCCTGTCTCTACTCTCTACCCACCACCTTTAAACTAAAGCCCTGTCTCTACCTCCTCTACCCACCACCTTTAAACTAAAGCCCTGTCTCTGCTCTCTACCTCCTCTACCCACCACCTTTACACTAAAGCCCTGTCTCTGCTCTCTACCTCCTCTACCCACCACCTTTAAACTAAAGCCCTGTCTCTACCTCCTCTACCCACCACCTTTAAACTAAAGCCCTGTCTCTGCTCTCTACCTCCTCTACCCACCACCTTTAAACTAAAGCCCTGTCTCTACCTCCTCTACCCACCACCTTTAAACTAAAGCCCTGTCTCTGCTCTCTACCTCCTCTACCCACCACCTTCAAACTAAAGCCCTGTCTCTACTCTCTACCTCCTCTACCCACCACCTTTAAACTAAAGCCCTGTCTCTACTCTCTACCTCCTCTACCCACCACCTTTAAACTAAAGCCCTGTCTCTGCTCTCTACCTCCTCTACCCACCACCTTTAAACTAAAGCCCTGTCTCTGCTCTCTACCTCCTCTACCCACCCCCTTTAAACTAAAGCCCTGTCTCTGCTCTCTACCTCCTCTACTCACCACCTTTAAACTAAAGGCCTGTCTCTACCTCCTCTACCCACCCCCTTTAAACTAAAGCCCTGTCTCTGCTCTCTACCTCCTCTACCCACCACCTTTAAACTAGCCCTGTCTCTACTCTCTACCCACCACCTTTAAACTAAAGCCCTGTCTCTACCTCCTCTACCCACCACCTTTAAACTAAAGCCCTGTCTCTACCTCCTCTACCCACCACCTTTAAACTAAAGCCCTGTCTCTGTTTTCTACCTCCTCTACCCACCACCTTTAAACTAAAGCCCTGTCTCTACTCTCTACTTCCTCTAACCACCACCTTTAAACTAAAGCCCTGTCTCTACCTCCTCTACCCACCACCTTTAAACTAAAGGCCTGTCTCTACCTCCTCTACCCACCACCTTTAAACTAAAGCCCTGTCTCTACTTTCTACCTCCTCTTCTCACCACCTTTAAACTAAAGCCCTGTCTCTGCTCTCTACCTCCTCTACCCACCACCTTTAAACTAAAGCCCTGTCTCTACCTCCTCTACCCACCACCTTTAAACTAAAGCCCTGTCTCTACCTCCTCTACCTACCACCTTTAAACTAAAGCCCTGTCTCTGCTCTCTACCTCCTCTACCCACCACCTATAAACTAAAGCCCTGTCTCTACCTCCTCTATCCACCACCTTTAAACTAAAGCCCTGTCTCTACCTCCTCTACCTCCTCTACCCACCACCTTTAAACTAAAGCCCTGTCTCTGCTCTCTACCTCCTCTACCCACCACCTTTAAACTAAAGCCCTGTCTCTGCTCTCTACCTCCTCTACCCACCACCTTTAAACTAAAGCCCTGTCTCTACCTCCTCTACCCACCACCTTTAAACTAAAGCCCTGTCTCTAGCTCCTCTACCCACCACCTTTAAACTAAAGCCTTGTCTCTACCTCCTCTACCCACCACCTATAAACTAAAGCCCTGTCTCTACCTCCTCTATCCACCACCTTTAAACTAAAGCCCTGTCTCTACCTCCTCTACCCACCACCTTTAAACTAAAGCCCTGTCTCTACCTCCTCTACCCACCACCTTTAAACTAAAGCCCTGTCTCTACCTCCTCTACCTCCTCTACCCACCACCTTTAAACTAAAGCCCTGTCTCTACCTCCTCTACCCACCACCTTTAAACTAAAGCCCTGTCTCTACCTCTTCTACCCACCACCTTTAATCTAAAGCCCTGTCTCTGCTCTCTACCTCCTCTACCCACCACCTTTAAACTAAAGCCCTGTCTCTACTCTCTACCTCCTCTACCCACCACCTTTAAACTAAAGCCCTGTCTCTACCTCCTCTACCCACCACCTTTAAACTAAAGCCCTGTCTCTACCTCCTCTACCTCCTCTACCCACCACCTTTAAACTAAAGCCCTGTCTCTACCTCCTCTATCCACCACCTTTAAACTAAAGCCCTGTCTCTACCTCCTCTACCCACCACCTTTAAACTAAAGCCCTGTCTTTGCTCTCTAGCTCCTCTACCCACCACCTTTAAACTAAAGCCCCGTCTCTACCTCCTCTACCCACCACCTTTAAACTAAAGCACCGTCTCAACCTCCTCTACCCACCACCTTTAAACTAAAGCCCTGTCTCTACCTCCTCTACCTCCTCTACCCACCACCTTTAAACTTAAGCCCTGTCTCTACCTCCTCTACCCACCACCTTTAAACTAAAGCCCTGTCTCTAGCTCCTCTACCCACCACCTTTAAACTAAAGCCCTGTCTCTACCTCCTCTACCCACCACCTTTAAACTAAAGCCCTGTCTCTACCTCCTCTACCCACCACCTTTAAACTAAAGCCCTGTCTCTACCTCCTCTACCCACCACCTTTAAACTAAAGCCCTGTCTCTACCTCCTCTACCTCCTCTACCCACCACCTTTAAACTAAAGCCCTGTCTCTACCTCCTCTACCCACCACCTTTAATCTAAAGCCATGTCTCTGCTCTCTACCTCCTCTACCCACCACCTTTAAACTAAAGCCCTGTCTCTACTCTCTACCTCCTCTACCCACCACCTTTAAACTAAAGCCCTGTCTCTACCTCCTCTACCCACCACCTTTAAACTAAAGCCCTGTCTCTACCTCCTCTACCTCCTCTACCCACCACCTTTAAACTAAAGCCCTGTCTCTACCTCCTCTATCCACCACCTTTAAACTAAAGCCCTGTCTCTACCTCCTCTACCCACCACCTTTAAACTAAAGCCCTGTCTTTGCTCTCTAGCTCCTCTACCCACCACCTTCAAACTAAAGCCCTGTCTCTACCTCCTCTACCCACCACCTTTAAACTAAAGCCCTGTCTCTACCTCCTCTACCTCCTCTACCCACCACGTTTAAACTAAAGCCCTGTCTCTACCTCCTCTACCCACCACCTTTAAACTAAAGCCCTGTCTCTACCTCTTCTACCCACCACCTTTAATCTAAAGCCCTGTCTCTGCTCTCTACCTCCTCTACCCACCACCTTTAAACTAAAGCCCTGTCTCTACTCTCTACCTCCTCTACCCACCACCTTTAAACTAAAGCCCTGTCTCTACCTCCTCTACCCACCACCTTTAAACTAAAGCCCTGTCTCTACCTCCTCTACCTCCTCTACCCACCACCTTTAAACTAAAGCCCTGTCTCTACCTCCTCTATCCACCACCTTTAAACTAAAGCCCTGTCTCTACCTCCTCTACCCACCACCTTTAAACTAAAGCCCTGTCTTTGCTCTCTAGCTCCTCTACCCACCACCTTTAAACTAAAGCCCCGTCTCTACCTCCTCTACCCACCACCTTTAAACTAAAGCACCGTCTCAACCTCCTCTACCCACCACCTTTAAACTAAAGCCCTGTCTCTACCTCCTCTACCTCCTCTACCCACCACCTTTAAACTTAAGCCCTGTCTCTACCTCCTCTACCCACCACCTTTAAACTAAAGCCCTGTCTCTAGCTCCTCTACCCACCACCTTTAAACTAAAGCCCTGTCTCTACCTCCTCTACCCACCACCTTTAAACTAAAGCCCTGTCTCTACCTCCTCTACCCACCACCTTTAAACTAAAGCCCTGTCTCTACCTCCTCTACCCACCACCTTTAAACTAAAGCCCTGTCTCTACCTCCTCTACCTCCTCTACCCACCACCTTTAAACTAAAGCCCTGTCTCTACCTCCTCTACCCACCACCTTTAATCTAAAGCCATGTCTCTGCTCTCTACCTCCTCTACCCACCACCTTTAAACTAAAGCCCTGTCTCTACTCTCTACCTCCTCTACCCACCACCTTTAAACTAAAGCCCTGTCTCTACCTCCTCTACCCACCACCTTTAAACTAAAGCCCTGTCTCTACCTCCTCTACCTCCTCTACCCACCACCTTTAAACTAAAGCCCTGTCTCTACCTCCTCTATCCACCACCTTTAAACTAAAGCCCTGTCTCTACCTCCTCTACCCACCACCTTTAAACTAAAGCCCTGTCTTTGCTCTCTAGCTCCTCTACCCACCACCTTTAAACTAAAGCCCCGTCTCTACCTCCTCTACCCACCACCTTTAAACTAAAGCACCGTCTCAACCTCCTCTACCCACCACCTTTAAACTAAAGCCCTGTCTCTACCTCCTCTACCTCCTCTACCCACCACCTTTAAACTAAAGCCCTGTCTCTGCTCTCTACCTCCTCTACCCACCACCTTTAAACTAAAGCCCTGTCTCTACCTCCTCTACCCACCACCTTTAAACTAAAGCCCTGTCTCTACCTCCTCTACCCACCACCTTTAAACTAAAGCCCTGTCTCTGCTCTCTACCTCCTCTACCCACCACCTTTAAACTAAAGCCCTGTCTCTACTCTCTACCTCCTCTACCCACCACCTTTAAACTAAAGCCCTGTCTCTACCTCCTCTACCCACCACCTTTAAACTAAAGCCCTGTCTTTGCTCTCTAGCTCCTCTACCCACCACCTTTAAACTAAAGCCCTGTCTCTACCTCCTCTACCCACCACCTTTAAACTAAAGCACCGTCTCAACCTCCTCTACCCACCACCTTTAAACTAAAGCCCTGTCTCTACCTCCTCTACCTCCTCTACCCACCACCTTTAAACTAAAGCCCTGTCTCTGCTCTCTACCTCCTCTACCCACCACCTTTAAACTAAAGCCCTGTCTCTACCTCCTCTACCCACCACCTTTAAACTAAAGCCCTGTCTCTACCTCCTCTACCCACCACCTTTAAACTAAAGCCCTGTCTCTGCTCTCTACCTCCTCTACCCACCACCTTTAAACTAAAGCCCTGTCTCTACTCTCTACCTCCTCTACCCACCACCTTTAAACTAAAGCCCTGTCTCTACCTCCTCTACCCACCACCTTTAAACTAAAGCCCTGTCTTTGCTCTCTAGCTCCTCTACCCACCACCTTTAAACTAAAGCCCTGTCTCTACCTCCTCTACCCACCACCTTTAAACTAAAGCCCTGTCTCTGCTCTCTACCTCCTCTACCCACCACCTTCAAACTAAAGCCCTGTCTCTACCTCCTCTACCCACCACCTTTAAACTAAAGCCCTGTCTCTGCTCTCTACCTCCTCTACCCACCACCTTCAAACTAAAGCCCTGTCTCTACCTCCTCTACCCACCACCTTTAAACTAAAGCCCTGTCTCTGCTCTCTACCTCCTCTACCCACCACCTTTAAACTAAAGCCCTGTCTCTACCTCCTCTACCCACCACCTTTAAACTAAAGCCCTGTCTCTACCTCCTCTACCCACCACCTTTAAACTAAAGCCCTGTCTCTACCTCCTCTACCCACCACCTTTAAACTTAAGCCCTGTCTCTACCACCTCTACCCACCACCTTTAAACTAAAGCCCTGTCTCTAGCTCCTCTACCCACCACCTTTAAACTAAAGCCCTGTCTCTACCTCCTCTACCCACCACCTTTAAACTAAAGCCCTGTCTCTACCTCCTCTACCCACCACCTTTAAAATAAAGCCCTGTCTCTACCTCCTCTACCCACCACCTTTAAACTAAAGCCCTGTCTCTACCTCCTCTACCTCCTCTACCCACCACCTTTAAACTAAAGCCCTGTCTCTACCTCCTCTACCCACCACCTTTAATCTAAAGCCATGTCTCTGCTCTCTACCTCCTCTACCCACCACCTTTAAACTAAAGCCCTGTCTCTACTCTCTACCTCCTCTACCCACCACCTTTAAACTAAAGCCCTGTCTCTACCTCCTCTACCCACCACCTTTAAACTAAAGCCCTGTCTCTACCTCCTCTACCTCCTCTACCCACCACCTTTAAACTAAAGCCCTGTCTCTACCTCCTCTATCCACCACCTTTAAACTAAAGCCCTGTCTCTACCTCCTCTACCCACCACCTTTAAACTAAAGCCCTGTCTTTGCTCTCTAGCTCCTCTACCCACCACCTTTAAACTAAAGCCCCGTCTCTACCTCCTCTACCCACCACCTTTAAACTAAAGCACCGTCTCAACCTCCTCTACCCACCACCTTTAAACTAAAGCCCTGTCTCTACCTCCTCTACCCACCACCTTTAAACTAAAGCCCTGTCTCTACCTCCTCTACCCACCACCTTTAAACTAAAGCCCTGTCTCTGCTCTCTACCTCCTCTACCCACCACCTTTAAACTAAAGCCCTGTCTCTACTCTCTACCTCCTCTACCCACCACCTTTAAACTAAAGCCCTGTCTCTACCTCCTCTACCCACCACCTTTAAACTAAAGCCCTGTCTCTACCTCCTCTACCTCCTCTACCCACCACCTTTAAACTAAAGCCCTGTCTCTACCTCCTCTACCCACCACCTTTAAACTAAAGCCCTGTCTCTGCTCTCTACCTCCTCTACCCACCACCTTCAAACTAAAGCCCTGTCTCTACCTCCTCTACCCACCACCTTTAAACTAAAGCCCTGTCTCTGCTCTCTACCTCCTCTACCCACCACCTTCAAACTAAAGCCCTGTCTCTACCTCCTCTACCCACCACCTTTAAACTAAAGCCCTGTCTCTACCTCCTCTACCCACCACCTTTAAACTAAAGCCCTGTCTCTACCTCCTCTACCCACCACCTTTAAACTAAAGCCCTGTCTCTACCTCCTCTACCCACCACCTTTAAACTAAAGCCCTGTCTCTGCTCTCTACCTCCTCTACCCACCACCTTCAAACTAAAGCCCTGTCTCTACCTCCTCTACCCACCACCTTTAAACTAAAGCCCTGTCTCTGCTCTCTACCTCCTCTACCCACCACCTTTAAACTAAAGCCCTGTCTCTACCTCCTCTACCCACCACCGTTAAACTAAAGCCCTGTCTCTGCTCTCTACCTCCTCTACCCACCACCTTTAAACTAAAGCCCTGTCTCTACCTCCTCTACCCACCACCTTTAAACTAAAGCCCTGTCTCTACCTCCTCTACCTCCTCTACCCACCACCTTTAAACTAAAGCCCTGTCTCTACCTCCTCTATCCACCACCTTTAAACTAAAGCCCTGTCTCTACCTCCTCTACCCACCACCTTTAAACTAAAGTCCTGTCTTTGCTCTCTAGCTCCTCTACCCACCACCTTTAAACTAAAGCCCCGTCTCTACCTCCTCTACCCACCACCTTTAAACTAAAGCACCGTCTCAACCTCCTCTACCCACCACCTTTAAACTAAAGCCCTGTCTCTACCTCCTCTACCTCCTCTACCCACCACCTTTAAACTAAAGCCCTGTCTCTGCTCTCTACCTCCTCTACCCACCACCTTTAAACTAAAGCCCTGTCTCTACCTCCTCTACCCACCACCTTTAAACTAAAGCCCTGTCTCTACCTCCTCTACCCACCACCTTTAAACTAAAGCCCTGTCTCTGCTCTCTACCTCCTCTACCCACCACCTTTAAACTAAAGCCCTGTCTCTACTCTCTACCTCCTCTACCCACCACCTTTAAACTAAAGCCCTGTCTCTACCTCCTCTACCCACCACCTTTAAACTAAAGCCCTGTCTTTGCTCTCTAGCTCCTCTACCCACCACCTTTAAACTAAAGCCCCGTCTCTACCTCCTCTACCCACCACCTTTAAACTAAAGCACCGTCTCAACCTCCTCTACCCACCACCTTTAAACTAAAGCCCTGTCTCTACCTCCTCTACCTCCTCTACCCACCACCTTTAAACTAAAGCCCTGTCTCTGCTCTCTACCTCCTCTACCCACCACCTTTAAACTAAAGCCCTGTCTCTACCTCCTCTACCCACCACCTTTAAACTAAAGCCCTGTCTCTACCTCCTCTACCCACCACCTTTAAATTAAAGCCCTGTCTCTACTCTCTACCTCCTCTACCCACCACCTTTAAACTAAAGCCCTGTCTCTACCTCCTCTACCCACCACCTTTAAACTAAAGCCCTGTCTCTACCTCCTCTACCTCCTCTACCCACCACCTTTAAACTAAAGCCCTGTCTCTACCTCCTCTACCCACCACCTTTAAACTAAAGCCCTGTCTCTGCTCTCTACCTCCTCTACCCACCACCTTCAAACTAAAACCCTGTCTCTACCTCCTCTACCCACCACCTTTAAACTAAAGCCCTGTCTCTGCTCTCTACCTCCTCTACCCACCACCTTCAAACTAAAGCCCTGTCTCTACCTCCTCTACCCACCACCTTTAAACTAAAGCCCTGTCTCTGCTCTCTACCTCCTCTACCCACCACCTTCAAACTAAAGCCCTGTCTCTACCTCCTCTACCCACCACCTTTAAACTAAAGCCCTGTCTCTACCTCCTCTACCCACCACCTTTAAACTAAAGCCCTGTCTCTACCTCCTCTACCCACCACCTTTAAACTAAAGCCCTGTCTCTACCTCCTCTACCCACCACCTTTAAACTAAAGCCCTGTCTCTGCTCTCTACCTCCTCTACCCACCACCTTCAAACTAAAGCCCTGTCTCTACCTCCTCTACCCACCACCTTTAAACTAAAGCCCTGTCTCTGCTCTACCTCCTCTACCCACCACCTTTAAACTAAAGCCCTGTCTCTACCTCCTCTACCCACCACCTTTAAACTAAAGCCCTGTCTCTGCTCTCTACCTCCTCTACCCACCACCTTTAAACTAAAGCCCTGTCTCTACCTCCTCTACCCACCACCGTTAAACTAAAACCCTGTCTCTACTCTCTACCTCCTCTACCCACCACCTTTAAACTAAAGTCCTGTCTCTACCTCCTCTATCCACCACCTTTAAACTAAAGCCCTGTCTCTACCATCCTCTACCCACCACCTTTAAACTAAAGCCC
Source organism: Coregonus lavaretus (assembly GCF_964263955.1). Taxonomy (NCBI): domain Eukaryota; kingdom Metazoa; phylum Chordata; class Actinopteri; order Salmoniformes; family Salmonidae; genus Coregonus; species Coregonus lavaretus. The sequence continues at coordinate 755 of NW_028161061.1, read as the reverse complement.
TGTCTCTACCTCCTCTACCCACCACCTTTAAACTAAAGCCCTGTCTCTGCTCTCTACCTCCTCTACCCCACCACCTTTAAACTAAAGCCCTGTCTCTACTCTCTACCTCCTCTACCCACCACCTTTAACCTAAAGCCCTATCCCTATCTTCCCTACCCACTGCCTTGAAACAGCAGACACGACAGGAGTGTGTAAAATATACTGTATAACTATTTGAGCCACAGCAGTAGGACTATACAATGGCTGTGTCCGTAGCTCACTTCTCAAAGGTGGGACTTTCTCTGTTTTGTTTTTATTAATTATTTAGAATTATGACAGTCATAGTATATGAATTTGAATTCTGGCTTGATTGTAAACATGTCTATTTTGTGTTTCTCTCTCAGTTATCTGCCCTGGTTTGAGATCTATTACAAGCTCCTGAACACGCTAGCAGATTACCTAACCACAAACCAGGTGAGACTGCCTGCACATCTCTCTACATTACTTCTTTAAGACATGTGGCATTTCATAGGACTCAGATTTATTTTGTTCCGGTAATGTAGCAGAAGTCACCAACCAACAACAGACTAGTAGTACTACTATGCTACTTTTTAATCAGCTTATTTTGTGGATGATCTTATTTTGCAAACAGTAACAGTCCAGATATATATATATATACACTACCGGTCAAAAGTTTCTTTATTTTTACTATTTTCAACATTGTAGAATAATAGTGAAGACATCAACACTATGAAATAACACAAATGGAATCATGT
>NW_028161062.1:0-1000 GCF_964263955.1 Coregonus lavaretus | reverse complement strand
TCACCCTGAGCCTGACAGCTCCAGTCCCGTGCCACAACCTTCTTGCCGATGACGTTGACGGCCAGAGTGAAGGCAGAGGAGACGTAGTAGCTACCGGGCTGAGCGATGACCTGCACCCCAGACAGAGCGGGGAAGGACGCATCCAGGAGCAGTCTGATGGAGGTATGAACCTAGAGGGGACAGAGGACGTCAGCTGAGTTACTTAACGCCTGCGTCCCAAACAGAGAGGGGAAGTAGGCATCCAGCAGCAGTCTGATGGAGGTATGAACCTAGAGGGGACAGAGGACTTAACGCCTGCGTCCCAAACAGAGAGGGGAAGTAGGCATCCAGCAGCAGTCTGATGGAGGTATGAACCTAGAGGGGACAGAGGACTTAACGCCTGCGTCCCAAACAGAGAGGGGAAGTAGGCATCCAGCAGCAGTCTGACAGAGGTATGAACCTAGAGGGGACAGAGGACTTAACGTCTGCACCCCAGACAGAGAGGGGAAGTAGGCATCCAGCAGCAGTCTGACGGAGGTATGAACCTAGAGGGGACAGAGGACTTAACGCCTGCGTCCCAAACAGAGAGGGGAAGTAGGCATCCAGGAGCAGTCTGATGGAGGTATGAACCTAGAGGGGACAGAGGACTTAACGCCTGCGTCCCAAACAGAGAGGGGAAGTAGGCATCCAGCAGCAGTCTGACAGAGGTATGAACCTAGAGGGGACAGAGGACTTAACGCCTGCGTCCCAAACAGAGAGGGGAAGTAGGCATCCAGGAGCAGTCTGATGGAGGTATGAACCTAGAGGGGACAGAGGACTTAACGTCTGCGTCCCAAACAGAGAGGGGAAGTAGGCATCCAGCAGCAGTCTGACAGAGGTATGAACCTAGAGGGGACAGAGGACTTAACGTCTGCACCCCAGACAGAGAGGGGAAGTAGGCATCCAGCAGCAGTCTGACAGAGGTATGAACCTAGAGGGGACAGAGGACTTAACGTCTGCACCCCAGACAGAGAGGGGAAGT
>NW_028161063.1:17500-48102 GCF_964263955.1 Coregonus lavaretus | reverse complement strand
GGTTGTGTGTGGTTGTGTGTGGTTGTGTCAGGTTGTGTCAGGTTGTGTCAGGTTGTGTGTGGTTGTGTGTGTTCTGTCAGGTTGTGTGTGGTTGTGTGTGGTTGTGTCAGGTTGTGTGTGGTTGTGTGTGGTTGTGTCGGGTTGTGTGTGGTTGTGTCGGGTTGTGTCAGGTTGTGTGTGGTTGTGTCAGGTTGTGTCAGGTTGTGTCAGGTTGTGTGTGGTTGTGTCAGGTTGTGTGTGGTTGTGTCAGGTTGTGTCAGTTGTGTGGTGTGTGTGGTTGTGTGTGGTTGTGTCAGGTTGTGTGTGGTTGTGTCAGGTTGTGTCAGGTTGTGTCAGGATGTGTGTGGTTGTGTGTGTTCTGTCAGGTTGTGTGTGGTTGTGTGTGGTTGTGTCAGGTTGTGTGTGGTTGTGTCAGGTTGTGTCAGGTTGTGTCAGGTTGTGTGTGGTTGTGTGTGTTCTGTCAGGTTGTGTGTGGTTGTGTGTGGTTGTGTCAGGTTGTGTGTGGTTGTGTCAGGTTGTGTCAGGTTGTTGTGTGGTTGTGTGTGGTTGTGTGTGTTCTGTCAGGTTGTGTGTGGTTGTGTGTGGTTGTGTCAGGTTGTGTCAGGTTGTGTGTGGTTGTGTGTGGTTGTGTGTGGTTGTGTCAGGTGTGGCAGGTTGTGTGTGGTTGTGTGTGGTTGTGTGTGGTTGTGTGTGGTTGTGTGTGGTTGTGTCAGGTTGTGTGTGGTTGTGTCGGGATGTATCAGGTTGTGTTTGGTTGTGTCAGGTTGTGTGTGGTTGTGTCGGGATTTGTGTCAGGTTGTGTGTAGTTGTGTCAGGTTGTGTGTGGTTGTGTGTGGTTGTGTCAGGTTGTGTCAGGTTGTGTGTGGTTGTGTGTGTTGTGTGTGGTTGTGTCGGGTTGTGCTAGGTTTTGTCAGGTTGTGTCAGGTTGTGTGTGGTTGTGTCAGGTTGTGTCAGGTTGTGTGTGGTTGTGTGTGGTTGTGTGTGGTTGTGTCAGGTTGTGTGTGGTAGTGTGTGGTTATGTCAGGTTGTGTGTGGTTGTGTCAGGTTGTGTCAGGTTGTGTGTGGTTGTGTCAGGTTGTGTGTGGTTGTGTCAGGTTGTGTCAGGTTGTGTGTGGTTGTGTCAGGTTGTGTGTGGTTGTGTCAGGTTGTGTCAGGTTGTGTGTGGTTGTGTGTGGTTGTGTGTGGTTGTGTCAGGTTGTGTGTGGTTGTGTGTGGTTGTGTGTGGTTGTGTCAGGTTGTGTGTGGTTGTGTGTGGTTGTGTCAGGTTGTGTGTGGTTGTGTGTGGTTGTGTGTGGTTGTGTGTGGTTGTGTGTGGTTGTGTCAGGTTGTGTGTGGTTGTGTGTGGTTGTGTGTGGTTGTGTGTGGTTGTGTGTGGTTGTGTCAGGTTGTGTCAGGTTGTGTGTGGTTGTGTGTGGTTGTGTCAGGTTGTGTGTGGTTGTGTGTGGTTGAGTCAGGTTGTGTGTGGTTGTGTCAGGTTGTGTGTGGTTGTGTGTGGTTGTCTGTGGTTGTGTCAGGTTGTGTGTGGTTGTGTGTGGTTGTGTGTGGTTGTGTCAGGTTGTGTGTGGTTGTGTGTGGTTGAGTCAGGTTGTGTGTGGTTGTGTCGGGTTGTGCTAGGTTGTGTCAGGTTGTGTCAGGTTGTGTGTGGTTGTGTCAGGTTGTGTGTGGTAGTGTGTGGTTGTGTCAGGTTGTGTGTGGTTGTGTGTGGTTGTGTGTGGTTGTGTCAGGTTTTGTCAGGTTGTGTGTGGTTGTGTGTGGTTGTGTCAGGTTTTGTCAGGTTGTGTGTGGTTGTATGTGGTTGTGTGTGGTTGTGTCAGGTTGTGTGTGGTTGTGTATGGTTGTGTCAGGTTGTGTCAGGTTGTGTCAGGTTGTGTGTGGTTGTGTGTGGTTGTGTCAGGTTGTTTCAGGTTGTGTCAGGTTGTGTGTGGTTGTGTGTGGTTGTGTCAGGTTGTGTGTGGTTGTGTCAGGTTGTGTCAGGTTGTGTGTGGTTGTGTGTGGTTGTGTCGGGTTGTGTCAGGTTGTGTCAGGTTGTGTGTGGTTGTTTGTGGTTGTGTCAGGTTGTGTGTGGTTGTGTCAGGTTGTGTGTGGTAGTGTCAGGTAGTGTCGGGTTGTGTCGGGTTGTGTGTGGTTGTGTCAGGTTGTGTGTGGTTGTGTGTGGTTGTGTGTGGTTGTGTCAGGTTGTGTGTGGTTGTGTGTGGTTGAGTCAGGTTGTGTGTGGTTGTGTCGGGTTGTGCTAGGTTGTGTCAGGTTGTGTCAGGTTGTGTGTGGTTGTGTCAGGTTGTGTGTGGTAGTGTGTGGTTGTGTCAGGTTGTGTGTGGTTGTGTGTGTATGTGTCGGGTTGTGTCAGGTTGTGTCAGGTTGTGTGTGGTTGTGTGTGGTTGTGTCAGGTTGTGTGTGGTTGTGTCAGGTTGTGTCAGGTTGTGTGTGGTTGTGTCAGGTACTGTCGGGTTGTGTCGGGTTGTGTCAGGTACTGTCAGGTTGTGTGGGCACTGCGCCATGTCTGTCTTTTCATACAAGGCCTGCTGTCAAATGTGGCCTCGGACGAGACACAATTCAGTCCTGCCAGACCTTATTCACCTCCCGTCCTCCCTGTGGTCAGTCACATCTCCCTCAGAGAGGGCAGAGGAGGGAGAGCTGTGGTCAGTGCCTCCCTATTGTCTAGCGGTCAAGCAGGGTCGGACCCCACAGGCCACGGCGAGACTTGAGGACTTCCGAAAGCCTATTCACCACTCACTCTGACCCCCGCACTTCCCCCCCTCGAGAGGTGTGACCCCCCACTCCACTCCTACTTTGACTCATAAGATCAAACGCTGCCTGGGAACGTCTGGAGAGAGGAGGGGGTCAATCACAAAAAAAAAAATCTGAATGACAGATTATTTTCTTTTAAGGGTTTGCTTTTTGACCGGCTCGCCGACCTGCAGTGCATTTGCAAATGTGGTTTTTCTATATGATCCAAAGCCGGATAATAGGAATTTTAGCATTGCGAAAGGTTTAACTGTGGAAATAAATAATTTGTGTCCTTTGTGCCTAAGCTTCAAATATCTCAATCTGATTTAGCTATCAATGGTTATTATTGAGCCCATGATTACACACAGAGAGACAGATACAACTCATATTTATGTTTATTTGTTTTCCCTTTTGTACTTTAACTATTTCCACATTTTTACATCACTGTATATTAACATAATATGACGTTTGAAATGTTATTCCTTTGAAACTTGTGATGTTTACTGTTAATTTTACATTGTTTATTATCTGTTTCTGTCAAGCCTATTTCCGCTCCCCCCCGCTCCGGCGTTCACCTCGATTACTCTCCCTTCATTTAGCCCTCAGTAGCCTCAGTCGTCCAGGCAGTATTGGTTTTTTTGTCACGTTAAGTACGCTTCACCTGTTTTTTTGTTTATCAATGTAAACATTTGTTTCACATGCCAATAAAGCCCATGTGGTTGAGAGCGAGAGCGAGAGAGAGAGCGAGAGAGAGAGACAGAGACAGAGAGACAGAGAGAGAGAGAGAGAGAGAGAGAGAGGAGAGAGAGAGAGAGAGAGAGAGAGAGAGAGAGAGAGAGAGAGAGAGAGAGAGCGAGAGAGAGTGCGCACGCTTACTGAACAGCTCAGTCCATATAGCAGCAGTGCTGTGCACGTGTTGAAGTGTGTCAATGCTGCAGACCTGGGTTCAAATACTATTTGAACTTATTTCAAATAATTAGCTGGGCTTGATTGAGCTGTCCTGGCGCAATGGAACCAATAAAATAGTCTGAAAACTGTAAACTGTGCCCAGCAAATGCTACAATTATTTGAAAGATTTCAAATAGTGTTTGAACCCAGGTCTGATACTGGGATTGGGAATGCTTTGCCTGGTCCTGGCTGCAGCATGGTGATTGTTGCAGCAGGGTTGCAGCAGGGTTACAGCAGGGTTACAGCAGGATTACAACAGGGTTACAGCCAGCAGGGTTACAGCAGGGTTACAGCAGGGTTACAGCCAGCAGGGTTACAGCAGGGTTACAGCAGGGTTACAGCCAGCAGGGTTACAGCAGGGTTACAGCAGGGTTACAGCAGGGTTACAGCCAGCAGGGTTACAGCAGGGTTACAGCAGGGTTACAGCCAGCAGGGTTGCAGCAGGGTTACAGGTGGGTTACAGCCAGCAGGGTTGCAGCAGGGTTACAGCAGGGTTACAGCCAGCAGGGTTACAGCAGGGTTACAGCCAGCAGGGTTACAGCAGGGTTGCAGCAGGGTTACAGCCAGCAGGGTTACAGCAGGGTTGCAGCAGGGTTACAGCAGGGTTGCAGCAGGGTTGCAGCAGGGTTACAGCAGGGTTGCAGCAGGGTTACAGCAGGGTTGCAGCAGGGTTGCAGCAGGGTTACAGCAGGGTTGCAGCAGGGTTACAGCCAGCAGGGTTACAGCAGGGTTACAGCAGGGTTGCAGCAGGGTTACAGCAGGGTTGCAGCAGGGTTGCAGCAGGGTTACAGCAGGGTTGCAGCAGGGTTGCAGCAGGGTTACAGCAGGGTTACAGCCAGCAGGGTTACAGCAGGGTTACAGCAGGGTTGCAGCAGGGTTTCAGCAGGGTTGCAGCAGGGTTACAGCCAGCAGGGTTACAGCAGGGTTGCAGCAGGGTTACAGCAGGGTTACAGCAGGGTTACAGCAGGGTTACAGCAGGGTTGCAGCAGGGTTACAGCCAGCAGGGTTACAGCAGGGTTGCAGCAGGGTTACAGCAGGGTTGCAGCAGGGTTACAGCCAGCAGGGTTACAGCAGGGTTGCAGCAGGGTTACAGCAGGGTTACAGCAGGGTTACAGCAGGGTTACAGCAGGGTTGCAGCAGGATTACAGCAGGGTTGCAGCAGGGTTGCAGCAGGGTTGCAGCAGGGTTGCAGCAGGGTTGCAGCCAGCAGGGTTGCAGCAGGGTTACAGCAGGGTTGCAGCAGGGTTGCAGCAGGGTTGCAGCAGGGTTGCAGCAGGGTTACAGCAGGGTTGCAGCAGGGTTGCAGCAGGGTTACAGCCAGCAGGGTTGCAGCAGGGTTACAGCAGGGTTGCAGCAGGGTTACAGCAGGGTTGCAGCAGGGTTACAGCCAGCAGGGTTACAGCAGGGTTGCAGCAGGGTTACAGCAGGGTTGCAGCAGGGTTACAGCAGGGTTGCAGCAGGGTTGCAGCAGGGTTACAGCAGGGTTGCAGCAGGGTTGCAGCAGGGTTACAGCAGGGTTACAGCCAGCAGGGTTACAGCAGGGTTACAGCAGGGTTGCAGCAGGGTTTCAGCAGGGTTGCAGCAGGGTTACAGCCAGCAGGGTTACAGCAGGGTTGCAGCAGGGTTACAGCAGGGTTACAGCAGGGTTACAGCAGGGTTACAGCAGGGTTGCAGCAGGGTTACAGCCAGCAGGGTTACAGCAGGGTTGCAGCAGGGTTACAGCAGGGTTGCAGCAGGGTTACAGCCAGCAGGGTTACAGCAGGGTTGCAGCAGGGTTACAGCAGGGTTACAGCAGGGTTACAGCAGGGTTACAGCAGGGTTGCAGCAGGATTACAGCAGGGTTGCAGCAGGGTTGCAGCAGGGTTGCAGCAGGGTTGCAGCAGGGTTGCAGCCAGCAGGGTTGCAGCAGGGTTACAGCAGGGTTGCAGCAGGGTTGCAGCAGGGTTGCAGCAGGGTTGCAGCAGGGTTACAGCAGGGTTGCAGCAGGGTTGCAGCAGGGTTACAGCCAGCAGGGTTGCAGCAGGGTTACAGCAGGGTTGCAGCAGGGTTACAGCAGGGTTGCAGCAGGGTTGCAGCAGGGTTACAGCAGGGTTACAGCAGGGTTGCAGCAGGGTTACAGCAGGGTTACAGCAGGGTTGCAGCAGGGTTGCAGCAGGATTACAGCAGGGTTACAGCCAGCAGGGTTACAGCAGGGTTACAGCAGGGTTACAGCAGGGTTGCAGCAGGGTTGCAGCAGGGTTACAGCAGGGTTACAGCCAGCAGGGTTGCAGCAGGGTTACAGCAGGGTTGCAGCAGGGTTACAGCAGGTTACAGCAGGGTTACAGCAGGGTTACAGCAGGGTTACATAATTACAATTGTATTAGCTCGGTTTCAAAGGTATTCATTTAAATAATAAATAAAGAGAAAATAATAGGTATCCTCCAGGAGACCCGGAGCCCAGAAGACTGTATCCCAGAAGAGGTCTCCTGGAGGATACCACTTTGACAAAAACAGTTTATGAAAGATTGTATTTACCTTTGCATTACTGGTCTTCTCCCCAGAGTATCCCCCCAGACTGAAGACTGAGTATTTTCCCTACTGGTCTTCTCCCCAGAGTATCCCCCAGAGACTGAAGACCGAGTATTTTCCCTACTGGTCTTCTCCCCAGAGTATCCCCCAGAGTCTGAAGACTTAGTATTTTCCCTACTGGTCTTCTCCCCAGAGTATCCCCCAGAGACTGAAGACTGAGTATTTTCCCTACTGGTCTTCTCCCCAGAGTATCCCCCAGAGACTGAAGACTGAGTATTTTCCCTACTGGTCTTCTCCCCAGAGTATCCCCCAGAGTCTGAAGACTGAGTATTTTCCCTACTGGTCTTCTCCCCAGAGTATCCCCCAGAGACTGAAGACATCAGTTGTAATATTAGTGTAACACACACACATTCACACACAACCCAAGGAACCTGCGTCAGGTCACTAACAGAAACTACAGCTGCCATGCTCATTGCAAAAGTCAAATATATTACAAATAAAAAACAGAAATACCATATTTACATAAGTAGTCAGACTCTTTGCTATGAGACTCGAAATTGAGCTCAGGTTCATCCTGTTTCCACTGATCATCCTTGAGATGTTTCTACAACTTCAATGGAGTCCACCTGTTGTACATTCAATTGACTGAACATGATTGGGAAAGGCAAAAAGTCTAAATTAGGTCCCACAGTTGACAGTGCATGTCACAGCAAAAACCAAACCGTGAGGTCGAAGGAATTGTCCGTAGAGCATCGAAACAGGATTGTGTTGAGGCACAGATCTGGGGAAGGCTACCAAATAATTTCTGCTGCATTGAAGGTCCCCAAGAACACAGTGGCCTCCTTCTTCCTAAATGGAAGAAGTTTGGAACCACCAAGACTCTTCCTAGAGCTGGCCGCCCGGCCAATCTGAGCAATCGGGGGAGAAGGGCCTTGGTCAGGGAAGTGACACATGACAGCCCGCTTGTAGTTTGCCAAAAGGCACCTAAAGGACTCTCAGACCATGAGAAACAAGATTCTCTGGTCTGATGAAACCAAAATTGAACTCTTTGGCCTGAATGCCACGCGTCACGTCTGGAGGAAACCTGGCACCATCCCTACGGTGAAGCATGGGGGTGGCAGCATCATGCAGTGGGGATGTTTTTCAGCAAAAATGGACTGGGAGACTAGTCAGGATCGAGGGAAAGATGAACGGAGCAAAGTACAGAGAGATCCTTGATTAAAAACCTGCTCCAGAGCGCTCAGGACCTCAGACTGGGGGCGAAGGTTCACCTTCCAACAGGACAACGACCCTAAGCACACAGCCAAGAGACCAGGGCAGATGAGTCGGAGTCGAAGTCGAAGCAGGAACTAACTGCTGATCTGATGTTCAAAAGTTCTTGTCGGTTGTAATTTTTTTAAATAGTGGATACATTTCATGAAAATAAAGAAAAAATAACCAACTAAATAATCACAAGGTAGCAAAGTTGGTTCAGAGCAAGATGGCGACCATCCAGTACGGTGCAGTGCTTTAACAGAAGAAGGAGCCTTAACAGGGTAACAGGTACGGTGCCATCTTTCTTGTTCATAGGGGTAACAGAAGAAGCCTTAACAGGGTAACAGGAGGAGCCTTAACAGGGTAACAGAAGAAGCCTTAACAGGGTAACAGGTACGGTGCCATCTTTCTTGCTCATAGGGGTAACAGAAGAAGCCTTAACAGGGTAACAGAAGAAGCCTTAACAGGGTAACAGGTACGGTGCCATCTTTCTTGCTCATAGGGGTAACAGAAGAAGCCTTAACAATCCGGGAGATCCTGCAGACAGTGGGTGTAAAATGCCATACCAGTAGATAGCTTGAGGTCGACGTTGTTGTTGACGTTGCAACGGAAGTTGACCAGCTGACTCTCTCTCTTTCTCTCTTTCTCTCCCTCTCTCTCTCTCTCTCTCTCTCTCTCAATTTCAATTCAATTTAAGGGCTTTATTGTCATGGGAAACGTATGTTAACATTGCTAAAGCAAGTGAAGTAGATAGTAAACAAAAGTGAAATAAACAATAAATATTAACAGTAAACATTACACTCAGAAGTTTCAAAAGAATAAAGACATTTCAAATGTCATATTATGTATATATACAGTGTTGTAACAATGTGCAAATAGTTAAAGTACAAATGGGAAAATAAATGAACATAAACATAAATATGGGTTGTATTTACAATGGTGTTTGTTCTTCACTGGTTGCCCTTTTCTTGTGGCAACAGGTCACAAATGTTGCAGCTGTGATGGCACACTGTGGTTTTTCACCCAGTAGATAAGGGAGTTTATCAAAATTGGGTTTGTTTTCGAATTCTTTGTGGATCGCTGTAATCTGAGGGAAATATGTGTCTCTAATATGGTCATACATTTGGCAGGAGGTTAGGAAGTGCAGCTCAGTTTCCACCTCATTTTGTGGGCAGTGTGCACATAGTCTGTCGTCTCTTGAGAGCCAGGTCTGCCTACGGCAGCCTTTCTCAATAGCAAGGCTATGCTCACTGAGTCTGTACATAGTCAAAGCTTTCCTTAAGTTTGGGTCAGTCACAGTGGTCAGGTATTCTGCCACTGTGTACTCTCTGTTTAGGGCCAAATAGCATTCTAGTTTGCTCTGTTTTTTTGTTTATTCTTTCCAATGTGTCAAATAATTCTCTTTTTGTTTTCTCATGATTTGGTTGGGTCTTATTGTGTTGTTGTTGTTGTTGTTGTTGTTGTTGTTGTTGTTGTTGTTGTCCTGGGGCTGTGTGGGGTCTGTTTGTGTTTGTGAACAGAGCCCCAGGACAAGCTTACTTAGGGGACTCTTCTCCAAGTTCATCTCTCTGTAGGTGATGGCTTTGTTATGGAAGGTTTGGGAATCGCTTCCTTTTAAGTGGTTATAGAATTCAACGGCTCTTTTCTGGATTTTGATAATTAGCGGGTATTGGCCTAATTCTGCTCTGCATGCATTATTTGGTGTTTTACGTTGTACACAGAGAATGTTTTTGCAGAATTCTGCATGCAGTCTCAATTTGGTGTTTGTCCCATTTTGTGAATTCTTGGTTGGTGAGCGGACCCCAGACCTCAGAACAATAAAGGGCAATGGGTTCTATAACTGATTGAAGTATTTTTAGCCAGATCCTAATTGGTATGTCGAATTTTATGTTACTTTTGATGGCATAGAAGGCCCTTCTTGCCTTGTCTCTCAGATTGTTCATAGCTTTGTGGAAGTTACCTGTGGCGCTGATGTTTAGGCCGAGGTATGTATAGTTTTTTGTGTGCTCTAGGGCAACGGTGTCTAGATGGAATTTGTATTTGTGGTCCTGGCAACTGGACCTTTTTTGGAACACCATTATTTTTGTCTTACTGAGATTTACTGTCAGGGCCCAGGTCTGACAGAATCTGTGCAGAAGATCTAGATGCTGCTGTAGGCCCTACTTGGTTGGTGACAGAAGAACCAGATCATCAGCAAACAGTAGACATTTGACTTCAGATTCTAGTAGGGTGAGGCCAGGTGCTGCAGACTGTTCTAGTGCCCTTGCCAATTCGTTGATATATATGTTGAAGAGGGGGTGGCTTAAACTGCATCCCTGTCTCACCCCACGGCCCTGTGGAAAGAAATGTGTGTGTTTTTTGCCAATTTTAACCGCACACTTGTTGTTTGTGTACATGGATTTTATAATGTCGTATGTTTTTCCCCCTCTTCCCTTTCTCTCTCTGTCTCTCTCTGTCTCTCTCTCTCTCTCTCTCTCTCTCTCTCTCTCTCTCTCTCTCTCTCTCTCTCTCTCTCTCTCTCTCTCTCTCTCTCTCTCTCTCTCTCTCTCTCTCTCTCTCTCTCTCTCTCTCTCTCTCTCTGCTGTTCCTCTTTTTCCCGCCCTTGTCACCTATCTGCAGTCGCCCTCGTTGACGGGGTCGTGGCCTCAGCCATTGACCCCGCCGATTATTCTCAATCCTACAAAGCGATCTGTCTTCCCCTCCTCCCTCCCTCTCCCTCCTGCCTTCCTCCACCTCGCCCCTCCTCCCACTTCATCCCCCATAGCCTCCCACTTCCTCCCCCCTAGCCTCCCACTTCCTCCCCCCTTGCCTCCCAACCACACCGTCCCATCAGTAGAGTCTATAATGTTTTGGACTTATTTTCCACCATAATTTGCAAATAAATTAATTAAAAATCCTACAATGTGATTTTCTGGATTTTTTTTCCTCATTTTGTCTGTCATAGTTGATGTGTACCTATGATGAAAATTACAGGCCTCTCTCATATTTTTAAGTGGGAGAACTTGCACAATTGTTGGCGGACTAAATACTTTTTTTCCCCCACTGTATGTGACCGGACCTTCTCAAATAGTATCTAAGTTCCCCTGGTGTAGGGGTTCTGTTTTGGTCTCAGTGTCCTCTCTGCTCTCTGCTCAGGTTGGTGCTACCACAGGAGGCTGGTGATGGTAGGACGGGTCAAAATAATGGCAGGAATGGAGGAAATGGCATCGTATCAAGCACATGGAAAATATGTGTTCGATACCATTCCATTAATTCCATTCCAGCCATTACTATTTGTATTTGTATTTATTATGGATCCCCATTATGTCCTGCCAAGGCAGCAGTTACTCTTCCTGGGGTCCAGCAAAATTAAGGCAAATAATGTACATTACAATACATTCATAACATATTTCACAACATATTAAGTGTGTGCCCTCAGGCCTCTACATAAAATCCATGTGTACATGTGTGTATAGTGCGTATGTTTTTGTGTGTTTGTATGCATGTGTCTATGTTTGTGTCACAGTCCCCACTGTTCCATAAGGTGTATTTTGTATCTGTTTTTTAAATCTAATTTTACCGCTGGCATGAGTTACTTGATGTGGAATAGAGTTCCATGTAATCATGGCTCTATGTAGTACTGTGCGCCTCCCATAGTCTGTTCTGGACTTGGGGACTGTGAACAGACCTCTGGTGGCATGCATTGTGGGGTATGCATGGTAGTTCAAACAGACAGCTCGGTGCATTCAACACGCCAATAACTCAGACAAATACAAGTAGTGATGGGGTCAATCTCTCCTCCACTTTGAGCCAGGAGAGATTAACATGCATATTATTAATGTTAGCTCTCTGTGTACATTCAAGGGCCAGCTGTGCTGCCCTGTTCTGAGACAATTGTAATTTTCCTAAGTCCCTCTTTGTGGCACCTGACCACACGACTGAACAGTAGTCCAGGTGCAACAAAACTAGGGCCTGTATGACCTGCCTTGTTGATAGTGCTGTTAAGAAGGCAGAGCAGTGCTTTATTATAGACAGACTTCTCCCCATCCTAGCTACTGTTGTATCTATGTGTTTTGACCATGACAGTTTACAATCCAGGGTTACCCCAAGCAGTTTAGTCTCCTCAACTTGCTCAATTTCCACAATATTCATTTCAAGATTTAGTTGAGGATTAGGGTTTAGTAAATGACTTGTCTCAAAGCCAGTGGCATGTCATTAGTAAAGATTGAAAAAAGTAAGGGGCCTAGACAGCTGCCCTGGGGAATTCCTGACTCTATCTGGATTTTGTTGGAGAAGCTTCCATTAAAGAACACCCTCTGTGTTCTGTTAGACAGGTAACTCTTTATCCACAATATAGCAGGGGGTGTAAAGCCATAACACATACATTTTTCCAGCAGCAGACTATGATCTATAATGTCAAAAGCTGCACTGAAGCCTAACAAAACAGCCCCCACAATCTTTTTATCATCAATTTCTCTCAGCCAATCATCAGTTATTTGTGCTTGTTGAGGGCAGAGGGCCAGATATTATGGGGTGTTTGTTGGTGTCAAGTAGAGACCCAATCAGTTCTTTAAAATCCATCTTCAGCTGTTCTGAGCTGACCTTACATTTTACATTTTAGTCATTTAGCAGACGCTCTTATCCAGAGCGACCTTCATAATGTCATTTGACCCCACATGAACCATGACAGTATCAGCCCCCGGTGACTGACTCACAGCCTCGGGAAGCAACCTGGTGATATCCTGAACTTTTGGCCCAGGAAAACACAAAGTCTATGAGCCTGTCCTCCCCAATTAAGGTGCCACCAGCCGCCTGTGGTATGGACATGTTTTCTACAAAAACACGAACAGCTGCATCTGCTGTCGCCACAAACTAACTAGCCCAGATCCATATGTTTAGAGAGTTGGGCGAAGTTTCTTAGAATGTTAAAATATTGTTCTAATTCTAGACATCCATTGTTTTTATCTTCCCATTGTACTGTAAATGGTCACATGGCTGTCATAGAATGTTGTAATGTCATGCTAATGCAGAAACATCAATGTCTCAGGTCTCTGAATATATGTCTCTGACTGAGCCTGGGGGAACCAACCACCCAGCTCAGCTCTGCTCTCTGCAAACAGCAGACAGTGTTGTTGGAACGATCATTCAATCTCCGTCATCAATCAAATAAATTGTTGTATAAGTAGTTCTCCCTGTCAGAATAAGCAACAGGGGACTTGGAAACCATATCAACTCCTGTAGAAATGGCACTATGGTTATTGTGAGTAACCTCATTTATGTTCCTTTAGCTCCTCTTTCTAGTGAGTTTATACAAACTTTTATCTCCTACCATTCTGATAGATTGGAGACTGTCAGAAAATGTGGTGGTAACGTTAATAATTTGGTTGTTATTCCATTGGTTACCTTGAGGCAGATTCCCCAGGGGCAGAGTGGCCCCACTCATTGAATATGGCGCTTTTAAATATTAGAGCAATCACAAAAAAAACTTTCTCGTGAATGACCTCATTACTGAGCGCAAAGTTGATTGCATGTTTCTCACTGAAACATGGCTGTCATCAGACTGTAGTGCCGCTCTTATTGAAGCCTCCCCCCCCCCCGGACTACAGCTTTTCATACTCTATCAGAAAAGGGAAAAGGGTGGGGGGGCCAGCCTCTATTTTACTAATGCTCTCAGCTGTAAGGACATTTCATTTAGCGAATTTGGGTCTTTGAATGTCATGTTAAACTTTTAAAATGTCAGCCACCAGTTCTGGCTATAAGCCTGTATAGGCCACCAAATCACTGCCTCACTTTCTTTACTGATTTCTCTGAACTATTGTCTATTGTCCTTGAGAACTATGATAAAATCATTGTGTTGGGCGATTTTAATATTCACATTGACAAAGAGACTGACTCCAAGGCCATTGAATTTCTGAATATTTTTAGCTCTATGGACTTTATCCAATATGTTACTGGGCCCACCCATAACCACGGCCATACTCTGGACCTGGTTATTACCAAGGGGCTTTCTATTGACATATCCTCTATTGTTGATGTTGCTTTATCTGATCACCATTGTGGATTTTTACTACCCATAGCACAGGATAATACTGAACGCATTATTAAGAAAACGCTATATTACCTCCGAAGTTGCTACAGATTTTATTGAGTGTATGAACAATACTCCATCACCTATTCTCCCTTTCTCTTGTGATGATTTAGTTGATAACTTTAATAGCAAATTAAGGGCATCCATTGATGCCATATAGCTCCAGTAAAGATGGAAAAAGGCCACATCCAAACGCAGAGCCCCTTGGATGAGTGAGGAAACTAATCAATTAAAGAGAAATTGCAGAAAGGCAGAGTAGAAGTGGAGAAAGTCAAAGTTGCAGGAGCCATTATGATATTCTGAGAGAGCAACTTGGCATGCATAACAAGGCAATTAAAAATGCCAGACGGGGTCATTTTTCTAACTTGATCACTATTAATTCGAATAATTTGAGAGTGCTCTTCTCAACCATTGATGGCCTGATAAATCCTACCCCCGCCAACCTATGTGAACTTTCCTCCACATCCAAATGTGATGAGTTTGCGGCATATTTCAGAGATAACCTACACAAATAAATAAAGATAGTCGCACACTGTACATATATATAAACTGCCAGTAATTTATTGGGTAAAACACCAACGTTTCGGCATCACTGGGCTTTTCTTCAGGGTGAGATAACCAACATTAGGCTGGGTATCAGTCAAGCAAGACCTGATGAGAAGTTTGATGATATCGTGCCCCTAGCCTACCACGCAAAAGCACTATGGATTTATTTTCCCTGGTTGACACAGACATGCTCAGGAAAGTGATATCACAATTTAAGCCTTCTACCTGCCTTCTCGATTCTACCCCCCACCACCTTCTTCAAAACAGTTTTTAATTGCATGTCTGAAGAAGTGCAAGCTATTGTTAATCACTCCCTGTTCACAGGCACATCCCCCCACTGCACTAAAGACTGCCACGGTGAAACCCCTTCTGAAAAAGAAGTGATCTAGATTCTTCAGCTCTTCGCAATGTTCGGCCAATCTCCAACCTTCCATTCTTAAGCAAAATTCTGGAGAAATTGGTGTTCAAACATCTAAATTATTTTTTAAGTGCCAACTGTATATTTGAAAAATTCCAATATGGAATATCACAGAGACAGTCATAGTTAAAGTGGTAAATGATCTTAGAGACAACACAGATGCCAAACAGCTCTCTGTCCTTGTACTCTTAGATTTAAGTGCTGCATTCAACACTGTTGACCATGATGTCCTTCTGAAAAGCCAAGTGACATTTACTCCTGATGTACTGACCTGTTGCAACCTCTACAACCACTGTGATTATTATTTGACCCTGCTGGTCATCTCTGAACGTTTGAACATCTTGGAGATAAATCTGGCCTTAATGGCCATGTACTGTTATAATCTCCACCCGGCACAGCCAGAAGGGGACTGGCCACCCCTCAGAGCCTGGTTCCTCTCTAGGTTTCTTCCTAGTTTCCTGCCTTTCTAGGGAGTTTTTCCTAGCCACCGTGCTTCTACATCTGCATTGCTTGCTGTTTGGGGTTTTAGGCTGGGTTTCTGTATAGCACTTTGTGACATCTGCTGATGTAAAAAGGGCTTTATACATTTGATTGATTGATTGATTGATTGGAGAGGTGGGTTGGCCTCTCCGGTACATTTCTAAATTGGTTTAGGACCTATTTAACCGGTCGAGAGTTTTTTGTCACCCTTGATGAACATAACTTAGAGAAAATACATATCACATGTGGCATTCCACAAGGTTAGATTTTGGGTCCGGTACTGTTCAGTTTATATATGTTACCCCTTGGCAGTGTTATCAGAAAGCACAGCATAGATTTTAACTGCTACCCAAATGGTACACAACTTTACATTTCTGTGTCACCGGTGGATTGTAGCTCCACGGATAAATTATTAGACTGTATTAGTGATTTAAATACTTAGATAGCTCACAACTTCCTCCAGCTAAATCAAGACAAGACCGAGGTACTTATTGTTGGCGCCAAAGCACAGAGAGAGATACCTAGCCACACATTTTAATTCATGGGCAATACAGATAAAACACCAGGTAAAAAAACCTAGGTGTTATTTTTTGATTCTGAACTCAATTTTGAATCACACGTTAGGAATGTGACTAAAATAGCTTTTTACCCCCTGAGGAACATTGCCAAGGTGCGTCCGTTTCTCTCTCAGGCTGATACAGAGAGACTCATCCATGCTTTTATTACAAGCAGGCTTGACTACTGTAATGCTC
This sequence comes from Coregonus lavaretus, assembly GCF_964263955.1. NCBI lineage: Eukaryota > Metazoa > Chordata > Actinopteri > Salmoniformes > Salmonidae > Coregonus > Coregonus lavaretus. Next base: position 32,405 of record NW_028161063.1, on the reverse strand, counting down.
TCCTGTCTGGTCTACCCCAGAAAGCCATTGGCCAACTGCAAAACCTACAGAATGCTGCAGCACGGGTACTGACCAAGACCAGACGGAGAGCACACATTACACCGGTTTTAAGGTCTCTGCACTGGCTGCCTGTGAATTTTTGAATTCATTTAAAGATTGTTCTATTGGTTTTCAAATCAATCCACGATTGTGCACCCCAATACATGTCAGACATGCTTTTAAGTTATGTACCCAGTAGGTCCTTCAGGTCCTCTGGCACTGGCCTTTTAACTATCCCAAAGTCTAGGACCAAGAGGCATGGAGAGGCAGCCTTTAGTTACTATGCCCCCAGCCTCTGAGGCATGGAGAGGCAGCCTTTAGTTACTATGCCCCCAGCCTCTGAGGCATGGAGAGGCAGCCTTTAGTTACTATGCCCCCAGCCTCTGAGGCATGGAGAGCCAGCCTTTGGTTACTATGTCCCCAGCCTCTGGAATAGCTTGCTGGAGAACCTGAGGGAGGCTGTAATTGTGGACATATGTGACCGACCACCTTGATTCGGTCTCTTGTAGCAACATTTAAAAGCAGAGACACAGAGCTACAAAACGGTATATCAGACACTGCATTTGAGGAACAAAGGGCGAGTGGCGCAGAGCCAGGCCCTGCCAATCAGAGTGAGGGCTCCTGGGCTGGCGTGGTTACACGTGGTCTGAGTGGCGCAGTGGTCTATGCCACTAGAGATCCTGGTTCGAGTCCAGGCTCTGTCACAGCCGGCTGTGACCAGGAGACCCATGGGCGGCGCACAATTGGTCCAAGGTAGGGGAGGCTTTGGCCGGCAGGGATGTGGGTTTGTTTCCCACGGCGGGCCAGTATAAAAAAAACAATTCCATATATGTTTTCACTAACTGTAAGTCGCTCTGGATAAGAGCGTCTGCTAAAATGTAAATGTAATTCTGCTTTGAAAGTTGAAAAACAAATAACCTCACTTTGAATGTTTTGGTACCTACCGGAGAGCTCTTCTTTGTCTACACCCATTCAGCGTCATTAACACTCAACTTTAGCCCCACCCATCTCTTTTCGCTCACGGAGCGTTCATACTGTGCACTGGACGCTCTGGCCGATGAGTAGGGTTGATCCGAGCGTTCTGACCTCGAAACAGCAGTCACGCACCCAAGCTAACTTTCTAACATTGCTTGCTAGCTACTTCCAGCACAAATTAGAGACCACCCCACTGACCATTTTACTCACCCTAGCAGAGCTGGTTAGGCTGTTTTCATGTTATCCAGAGCATTGGTGACTGTAACTCTGCTGCTGGCAACAATTTAATTGCGCTTTTTTGCCGACGTTTACTGACACCGGTCATATTCAACGGGTGTTGAGTGTTCGTAAATTCATCAGTTATTTTGCGCTCTGGCACACTCAGACTGAATTTACGAACGCACCCAAAATGGTTACTTGCATAGTGGAGTCTTAAGACATGTAGCTAGCTAGGTAAACAATTAACCATACTCTCAACTCATAACGTTACTACCCTGCATGAATCTGCAGGTAGCTAACCAACCAGGTGCAATGTTAGCTAGCTAACATTAGGCTATGACTAGCAAAGCAAATGGCTCTGAGATGCGAATAATAAGATCGTACATGTAACGTTAGCTAGTGAGCCAGCCAGCTAACGTTAGCTAGCTAACAGTACACATTAACTTGAAGTGAAACCATTTTCTGTCAAAATTAGAAACGTGTAATATCTGAAAATGTAGCTAGCTAGACTATCTTACCCGTATACATCATTCATGGATCAACGCATCTCCTGTCGGATGCCATGGTTGCCCTTAGTTTGAAGATGTAATCCAGAGACAGGTGTTTTTCGCCATCTCCTTCGCTATCACACTCTAATTCCACTGATTTCAAAACTCAGTCCTCCAGAAAGTGGAGAGCAACACTTATGCAGTTTTAATACACAATATATTTTTTAAAAGCCGCGTTAGACAGGATTACCTAGACATACTGACCAGCTCAAATAGATAGAAACGTGCTATATGGCAGACCAATCCAAACTCATCTCTCGGCCTGTCCAGCCCTCTCATTATCTTAGCCAATCATAGCTAGCAGGAAGGTTGCTGTCTTTTTCTGTGGCTAAACCAACTAGGCTTGTAATTTAACGATTGTATTCGTAATTTACAGATGGCAAACAAGTTTGTTATTAAGGCACATGAAAGTTCACATGTTCCAGAAGGCATTTCTGCATTCCAATGGCTCTCCTGTGAAGTAGTGACCCGCGACATATGCCTAGTTTCCTGAAACCAGTCACATATTTCAAAGAGATCAAAAAACACATATTTTTAGCTTTACTTTTCCTTAGGTTGCTTTTTAGTCATTCAGTTTGTGTCATTCTTTTGTTTGTTGTGTAGTAAATATTTCAGCTTTTATTTTCATAGTTTTTTATTAGTTTTTTTCCTGTAAAGCACATTGCGTTGCATTCCATGTCTGAAATGTGCTGTATAATTAAATTTGATTTGATTTGATTTTAAATGCTGAAAGATCAAGCTCCTCTCCCTCTGCCCCTCTTTCTGTCCTCTTCACCACCTCCCCCCTCTCTCCCTCTGCCTCTCTCTCTCTCTCTCTCTCTCTCTCTCTCTCTCTCTCTGCCTCTCTCTCTCTCTCTCTCTCTCTCTCTCTCTCTCTCTCTCTCTCTCTCTCTCTCTCTGTCTCTCTCTCTCTCTCTCTCTCTCTGCCTCTCTCTCTCTCTCTCTCTCTCTCTCTCTCTCTCTCTCTCTCTCTCTCTCTCCCCCTTTCCATCTGTTCTGCTCTCTCTCCCTCTCCTCTCTCTGCCTTTACATATATGGAAAGTCCATTATCATGGCATGAGGACTTAAGTGCTATAGCATTGTTCCACTCCTCCAAGCCTTTCGCAGCAGTACTATCGCTGAGCACTGGTGTCCCTGTGCCGTCTGCTAGCAATTTATGTTGCTGTGGAGGTCAGCCTCTGATCTGCCCAGCGCTCTGTCGGCTAGCTTTGAGGAGTGGAGGAGAGTGGAGTAACTCTTTGAACCGGCGCACAGGTCCTCGTTACTCATAAATCTGAGCGCTAGGCAGTGAGGGCACTCAGAGGCAGTGGTGTAAGGTCTGAGGTTTGCGCAGAGGGGGGGACGGGGAGGGAGGGTGGCTCTGAAGTCTTAATTTGTTGGCCGGACCACGTTCGGCTTGGACCTGGACTTCGGCTGGGCTCTGGCTCAACTCCAGGGGTTATTGATATTGGACGACGCACAGAGAGACATAAAGACAGTGAGACAGAGAGAGAGAGACAGAGAGAAACAGAAAGAGAGAGAGAGAGAGAGAGCAGTGGGACACACCTGAAGACCCATCCAGACCTCTCTCTCTCTCTCTCTGTCATTATATCTCTCCTTCTCTCTCTTTCTGTATTTCTCTCTCTTTTTCCCTCTCCTCTCCTCTCCTCTCCTGTGACAATCTTATATGGGATTATGTGGTTGTGTGGGGTCATAACATGGGAGAGAGAGAGAGAGAGAGAGAGAGAGAGAGAGAGAGAGAGAGAGAGAGAGAGAGAGAGAGAGAGAGAGAGAGAGAGAGAGAGAGAGAGAGAAAACATGTTTATTTATCCAGGTTGGTCTCAATGAGATCAAAATATATTTTGCAAAACATATCTGACAAGTAATGAAGTAATGAAGTATGGATCTCTCCTGTGGCTTCCTCCCTAGTTGGTAACAGGTTAGTTCCTGCACACTCACTCAACAGCAAGTAAGGGACTTCTTTCTAATCTTTCTTATTTTTCCCCAGATAAAATGTTCCTCTGAACAAGTGGAAGAAAAGAGAGGAACCTTTCCTTTTTTCCAATGAGTTAATTCGTTGCTGGTCTGGAATAGTTGTAATGTTAGCCTGGAGGTAGGAGGGTGCTAGTGCATGCGTGTGTCAGTGTGTGTAAATGCGTGTGTGTGTTTAGTGTGTTTAGTGTTAGTACGAGAGGCTAACTGAAGCTGCTTTTATGTTTCTTCCTGTTTTGGCTCCTGATGGCTGTGAGGCAGACTCTCCTCAACTCTCCTCAACTCTCCTCAACTCTCCTCAACTCTCCTCAACTCTCCTCAAGTTTCCATCCCCAACTTTTACAACGTTTACATCTTGGAGGCGTCCCAAATGGTGCCCTATTCCCAACACCATCCGACACCCTCCGATTCCCTCCGATACCCTCTGACACCCTCGACACCATCCGATACACTCTGACACCATCTGATGTATTCCGACACCCTCTGACACCATCCGACACCCTCCGATACCCTCTGACACCCCCGATACCTTCCGACATCCTCCGATACCCTCTGACACCCTCCGATACCTCCGATACCCTCTGAAACCCTCCGATAGCCTACGACACCCTCTGATACCCTCTGACACCCTCCGATCCCCTCTGACACCCTCCGATACCCTCCAACACCCTCTGATACCTCCGACACCCTCCGATACCTCCGATACCATCTGACACCCTCCGATACCTCCGATACCCTCTGACACCCCCGATACCTTCTGACATCCTCCGATACCTTCTGACACCCTCTGATACCTCCGACACCCTCCGATACCTTCGATACCGTCTGACACCCTCCGATACCTCCGATACTCTCTGAAACCCTCCGATACCCTCCGGCACCCTCCGATACCTCCGATACCGTCTGACACCCTCCGATACCTCCGATACTCTCTGAAACCCTCCGATACCCTCCGGCACCCTCCGATACCTCCGATACCCTCTGAAACCCTCTGATACCCTCTGACACCCTCTGATACCTCCGACACCCTCTGATACCCTCTGACACCCTCCGATACCCTCCGACACCCTCCGATACCCTCTGACACTCTCCAATACCTCTGATACCCTCTGACACCCTCCGATACCTCTGATACCCTCTGACACCCTCCAATACCCTCTGACACCCTCCGATACCTCTGATACCCTCTGACTCCCTCCGATACCCTCTGACACCCTATGATACCTCCGACACCCTCTGATACCCTCTGACACCCTCCGATACCCTCTGACACCCTCCGATACCTTCCGACACCCTCCGATACCTTCCGACACCCTCCGATACCCTCCGATACCTCTGATACCCTCTGACACCCTCCGATACCTCTGATACCCTCTGACTCCCTCCGATACCCTCTGACACCCTCTGATACCACCGATACCCTCCGACACCCTCCGATGTTCACAGGGTCGGTTAACTCTGGAGACTCCTTTGGTGTTCACAGGGTCGGTTAACTCTGGAGACTCCTTTGGTGTTCACAGGGTCGGTTAACTCTGGAGACTCCTTTGGTGTTCACAGGGTTGGTTAACTCTGGAGACTCCTATGGTGTTCACAGGGTTGGTTCTGAAAAGATCTGAAAAGATTTGGCATGGGTCCTCAGATCCTCAAAAAATTCTACAGCTGCACCATCGAGAGCATCCTTACTGGTTGCATCACCGCCTAGTATGGCAACTGCTAGTATGGCAAAAGCTTCCTGCCATCCAGGACCTCTATACCAGGCGGTGTCAGAGGAAGGCCCTTAAAATTGTCAAAGACTCCAGCCACCCTAGTCATAGACTGTTCTCTCTGCTGCCGCACGGCAAGCGGTACCGGAGTGCCAAGTCTAGGTCCAAAAGACTTCTCAACAGCTTCTACCCCCAAGCCATAAGACTCCTAAACAGCTAATCATGGCTACCCGGACTATTTGCCAGCCAGGTCAGCCAGGTCAGCCAGGTCAGACAGGTCGGCCAGGTCGGCCAGGTCAGCCAAGTCAGCCAGGTCAGCCAGGTCGGCCAGGTCAGACAGGTCGGCCAGGTCAGCCAGGTCAGCCAGGTCTGCCAGGTCAGACAGGTCAGACAGGTCAGACAGGTCAGCCAGGTCAGCCAGGTCTGCCAGGTCAGCCAGGTCAGCCAGGTCAGACAGGTCAGACAGGTCGGCCAGGTCGGCCAGGTCAGACAGGTCAGACAGGTCAGACAGGTCAGCCAGGTCGGCCAGGTCAGCCAGGTCGGCCAGGTCAGCCAGTTCAGCCATGTCGGCCAGGTCAGCCAGGTCAGCCAGGTCGGATGTTTCTGCTGCGGCTTCTTAGTGTTGTGGCAGCGGGCCAATGTGGTTGTCCTCCTCATAACCCCCTCACTGGTCAGACAGGTCAGACAGGTTGGCCAGGTCAGCCAGGTCAGACAGGTCAGCCAGGCCTGCCAGGTCAGACAGGTCAGACCTCCTCATAACCCCCTCACTGGTCAGACAGGTCAGCCAGGTCGGCCAAGTCAGCCAGGTCAGACAGGTCAGCCAGGCCTGCCAGGTCAGACAGGTCAGACCTCCTCATAACCCCCTCACTGGTCAGACAGGTCAGACAGGTCAGACAGGTCAGACCTCCTCATAACCCCCTCACTGGTCAGACAGGTCAGACAGGTCAGCCAGGCCTGCCAGGTCAGACAGGTCAGACCTCCTCATAACCCCCTCACTGGTCAGACAGGTCAGACAGGTCAGACAGGTCAGACCTCCTCATAACCCCCTCACTGGTCAGACAGGTCAGACAGGTCAGACAGGTCAGACCTCCTCATAACCCCCTCACTGGTCAGACAGGTCAGACAGGTCAGACAGGTCAGACAGGTCAGACCTCTTCATAACCCCCTCACTGGTCAGACAGGTCAGACAGGTCAGACAGGTCAGACCTCCTCATAACCCCCTCACTGGTCAGACAGGTCAGACAGGTCAGACAGGTCAGACAAGTCAGACCTCTTCATAACCCCCTCACTGGTCAGACAGGTCAGACAGGTCAGACAGGTCAGACCTCCTCATAACCCCCTCACTGGTCAGACAGGTCAGACAGGTCAGACAGGTCACACAGGTCAGACCTCTTCATAACCCCCTCACTCCAGTTTTAACAGGCTCATAGGAATGCAGGAAATTCAAATGAGTCTCATGATTTACATAAATACACTGAAAACCTGCAGTTCTCTTTCTCACACTAGATCTCACACCTACACTATAGCCTACGGTAGTCTAGCAAAACTAATTTCCCATTGGAAATGATCACTTTTATAAAAAATAATCAAATATTCCTGCTGCAGGATTATTTTACTCCTGCGAAGAAACTTGTCAAATTAAGATCCTACACCTGCACAAGTGTTGATCGTTTGATGTTGCATCAATGGTTTGACCTAACAGTGGGGAGGTCTGGAAGGGAGACCTAACAGTGGGGAGGTCTGGAAGGGAGACCTAACAGTGGGGAGGTCTGGAAGGGAGACCTAACAGTGGGGAGGTCTGGAAGGGAGACCTAACAGTGTGGAGGTCTGGAAGGGAGACCTAACAGTGTGGAGGTCTGGAAGGGAGACCTAACAGTGGGGAGGTCTGGAAGGGAGACCTAACAGTGGGGAGGTCTGGAAGGGAGACCTAACAGTGGGGAGGTCTGGAAGGGAGACCTAACAGTGGGGAGGTCTGGAAGGGAGACCTAACAGTGGGGAGGTCTGGAAGGGAGACCTAACAGTGGGGAGGTCTGGAAGGGAGACCTAACAGTGGGGAGGTCTGGAAGGGAGATATTCCTGTTATTTATGTCACTGCCTCTTTGTGTTCAGTTGACAGCCACTGAGCTAAAGCTTTCAGGAAGCTGTTCTGTTCTGGTCGTCTGGAGTTAAACAGCTTTACTGTCGGGGGTCAGGTGATCCACTGTGGTGGTCGGACGGGTAGGAGGCTTTTAGGTGGTGGTTGGACGGGTAGGAGGCTTTTAGGTGGTGGTTGGACGGGTAGGAGGCTTTTAGGTGGTGGTTGGACGGGTAGGAGGCTTTTAGGTGGTGGTTGGACGGGTAGGAGGCTTTTAGGTGGTGGTTGGACGGGTAGGAGGCTTTTAGGTGGTGGTTGGACGGGTAGGAGGCTTTTAGGTGGTGGTCGGACGGGTAGGAGGCTTCTGTTTTGTCAGAGTCAACTTCTATAACCCCTCAATGATTAAGGGCTTGTAAGTAAGCATTTCACTGGAAGGTCTACACCTGTTGTATTCGGTGCATGTTACAAATACAATTTGATTTGATTTGAATGTTGGCAAACAGTTATATTTCATCAGCATACTTCCTTGAGTGCAGTTTGCTCAGGGACTCCTACGCGGGCTAGGTTTTCAAAGGCTGAATTTGAAACGCTGACAACTTGACGGTGGTACAACAACAAACAGGTGACTAGACTGGATGACCTCATGTGGCCATCTGTCCCGGGCAGTAACCCTGCTTACTGTTCTTACCAACAAGCCCTTGCACTGTCTGTCTAACCCTAGTGGCTCACGCAACTCTTAACCTGAAGGGTGCTTAGGAGGAGTTAGCTAATCGCAGAGAAAATCAACTGGTTTGCTCCGCCGGCCACACAGTGTGTTTAATAGTAAGTGTGTAAGCAGGGGCGTAAATCTGAGGGGGCACAAAATATGTGAGGATGGCTGGGGGGAATGGTGAAGAATTTTGCAATTTTCAAACACCTAAAACAGCTTTTTCCTGCAATCTAGAGCCATAATAATACGCTTAATTCTATGTCAAAAATATGTTTGTTATTCAGCATATGTCAGCATACCTCTTGAGCTGTCTGCATCCTCCTGACTAGTGGTTCTTTATTTAACCTCTAAAAGTCTAAGCCTTTAAGCTAACATATGGAATTGTTTTAAGATGGTCCATTTGGCTATTTAGGTATAAAATGTTTTATTTAAAAATGATTTGATAAAATATGGAATTTGGCCTTTACTGCTATAGAACATAGAAACACATTGAATAACAAAACAGACAGTCAAATAATAAATCATAAGGAATACGTTTTTGAAAATGTCTGTCTATCTATCTCAGGAAATATGTTTGGTTTTTGGACACATACAGTGGGGGGAAAAAAGTATTTAGTCAGCCACCAATTGTGCAAGTTCTCCCACTTAAAAAGATGAGAGAGGCCTGTAATTTTCATCATAGGTACACGTCAACTATGACAGACAAAATGAGAGAGAAAAAATCCAGAAAATCACATTGTAGGATTTATAATGAATTTATTTGCAAATTCTGGTGGAAAATAAGTATTTGGTCAATAACAAAAGTTTCTCAATACTTTGTTATATACCCTTTGTTGGCAATGACACAGGTCAAACGTTTTCTGTAAGTCTTCACAAGGTTTTCACACACTGTTGCTGGTATTTTGGCCCATTCCTCCATGCAGATCTCCTATAGAGCAATGATGTTTTGGGGCTGTCGCTGGGCAACACAGACTTTCAACTCCCTCCAAAGATTTTCTATGGGGTTGAGATCTGGAGACTGGCTAGGCCACTCCAGGACCTTGAAATGCTTCTTACGAAGCCACTCCTTCGTTGCCCGGGCGGTGTGTTTGGGATCATTGTCATACTGAAAGACCCAGCCACGTTTCATCTTCAATGCCCTTGCTGATGGAAGGAGGTTTTCACTCAAAATCTCACGATACATGGCCCCATTCATTCTTTCCTTTACACGGATCAGTCGTCCTGGTCCCTTTACAGAAAAACAGCCCCATAGCATGATGTTTCCACCCCCATGCTTCACAGTAGGTATGGTGTTCTTTGGATGCAACTCAGCATTCTTTGTCCTCCAAACACGACGAGTTGAGTTTTTACCAAAAAGTTCTATTTTGCTTTCATCTGACATTCTCCCAATCCTCTTCTGGATCATCCAAATGCACTCTAGCAAACTTCAGACGGGCCTGGACATGTACTGGCTTAAGCAGGGGGACACGTCTGGCACTGCAGGATTTGAGTCCCTGGCGGCGTAGTGTGTTACTGATGGTAGGCTTTGTTACTTTGGTCCCAGCTCTCTGCAGGTCATTCACTAGGTCCCCCCCGTGTGGGCTCAAAACTACCTCCATACTTCCATTCATTTTTTAAACCGGTACCGGGTTATCTTCAGAGTAGCAAAACGGAGAAAATCATCGTGTTCCCGAGTGGCGCAGTGGTCTAAGGCTAGCTGTGCCACTAGAGATCCTGGTTCGAGTCCAGGCTCTGTCGCGACCGGGAGACCCATGGGGCAGCGCACAATTGGTCCAGCTTCGTCCAAGGTAGGGTAGGGTTTGGCCGGCAGGGATGTGGGTTCGTTTCCCACGGGGGGCCAGTATGAAAAAAACAACAACAAAAAAACATGTATGCATTCACTAACTGTAAGTCGCTCTGGATAAGAGCGTCTGCTAAAATGACGTAAATGTAAAAAATAAAAAAAATGTGTTTGAGAGAATCTCATCCTTCCATAGAGTGGTAATGTTAGTTTGTAGCCCAAACGGTTCAGACACTACAGGCATTTCCGTGACAAGAACGATTTTCGGGACGTCTCATGGTCTGACAAACACCGCTGTTGCTCAGACACCTTCCACCGCAAACTGATATCTCTAGCTTAAATTGACATATTTTTCAGCTGACATAGTTAGACAAGCTAGCTACTCTGATAGCCTGAAATGGCTTCCTGCTAGCTAGTTTTGAGGTTATCTGGGCTAAGCTAAAGCCAACTTCATGAAATTGCTACGTGACTAGTAGAAGGCTATTTCAGCGAAACAACAACAAAATATATATATTTTTATAAACTAGTAAAAAGTATTCAAACCCCTTCACTTTTTCCACATTTTGTTACGTTACAGCCTTATTCTAACATGGATTAAATAAATACAAATCCTCATCAATCTACACACAATACCCCATAAAATTTATGAAACATAAAAAAACAGAGATACCTTATTTACGTAAGTATTCAGACCCTTTGCTATGAGACTCAACATTCAGCTCAGATGTATTCTCTTTCCATTGATCATCCTTGAGATTTTTCTACAACTTGATTGGAGTCTACCTGCGGTAAATTCAACTTATTCGACATGATTTGGAAAAGCACACACACACAACAAAAACCAAGCCATGATGTCAAAGGAATTGTCCTTAGAGCTCCGAGACAGGATTGTGTCAAGATCTGGGGAAGGGTACCAAAACATTTCTGCAGCATTGAAGGTCCCCAAGAACACAGTGGCCTCCATCATTCTTAAATGGAAGAAGTTTGGAACCACCAAGACTCTTCCTAGAGCTGGCCGCCCGGCCAAACTGAGCAATCGGGGGAGAAGGGCCTTGGTCAGGGAGTTGCAGCGATGGGACAAGACTGTAAACACCAATTGGAAAATCACGAAAAAGGGGTAAAAAAAAAGTCTGGTAATAAGTTGCATGGATTCACTCTGTATGTAATAATAGTGTTTAACATGATTTTTGAATGACTACCTCTTCTCTGTATCCCACACAGTCCCTCAGTCAAGCAGTGAATTTCAAACATAGATGGCTCAGTCTGCTTTCCACCAGACACTGGGAGATGAATTCACCTTTCAGCAGGTCAATCACCTAAAACACAAGGCTAAATCTACACTGGAGTTGCTTACCAAGAAGACAGTGAATGTTGCTGAGTGGCCGAGTTACAGTTTTGACTTAAATCTACTTGAAAATCGATGGTAAGACCTAAAAATGGTTGTCTAGTAACGATCAGCAACCAATTTGACAGATCTTGAAGAATTTATTAAACAATAATGGGCAAGTGTTGCATAATCCAGGTTTGGAAAGCTCTTAGAGACTTACCCAGAAAGACTCACAGCTGTAATCACTGCCAAAGGTGATTCTAACATGTATTGACTCAGGGGGTTGAATACCTATCTAATGAAGATAGATTGATGTTTAATTTTTCATAATATTTTTACAATTTATTTCCACTTTGACATTACAGATTGTTTTGTGTAGATCGTTGACATGAAATTACAATTCAATCCATTTTAATCCCACTTTGTAACACAACAAAATGTGGAATAAGTCAAGGGGGTGTGAATACTTTCTGAAGGCACTGTATGTATTTTAAACAGAACAAAGTTGTGGGGCACATGCCCCTGTGCCCCTTTGTGGGCGTGACACCTCTGTCTGTAAGTAGAGGCTGTGTGGTCTTTTTACCAGCTGCCAATGCAGGCCCGGAGTCTTCCAGAAGAGGGCCCTTTGCCACAGACGACACGCAGACAGCCAGACAGACAGGCAGACAGATGCATGTGGGGTTAGAACGAAGAAGGCTGAGCCAGGGCTGGGCTGGGGGGTTAGAACTGAGAGAGCTGAGCCAGGGCTGGTATGGGGGTTAGAACAGGGAGGGCTGAGCCAGGGCTGGGCTGGGGGGTTAGAACTGAGAGGGCTGGGAGTCTGGAGAGACTGGCCCAGGCCAGCTCAGGTTACCTCAGACAGATTTGTTCCCAGTGTTTGGGTCCGCTCAGCTTTCCACCTAGACCCAGCTATAAGTGCTGCTAAACAAAACCCTATGGAAAAAGGAGGAACACCCGGACGGAGCAGATCAGGACAGGTCTCATTTGGTTAGGTTGAAATAGATACACTTTTGATATCGCAGCTGTTTTGTTTTAGCAAATACACAAGTGATAAGAAGAGTGGAAAGCTTCTCAAGTCATCTTTTATATGACCTTTAGTTTTACAGGTTACTCTTCTTGAAATAAAAAAAAATCTATTTTGCAAGAGAGGCCTGTTCAAGATAGCAGAGGTCGGTTGGCAGGAAATGGGGAATCTATGTTGTGAGCGACCGGGATGTTTGAATGGCCATGCCTTATGACACATTGCCCCATGGTCATAACTAAACTATAAGTTATCAGAAGATACACATTTTTGTGCTGGTTGCTTGTTATTTGAATTTGCACTGGGGGATGTGGTATTTTTCTGTCCATATATCTCAAGGAACATTTCCCTCAGTAAATGAACAGTTAAAGTGATACGGTATCTCTAATATTGTTGACAGACAGATATCAATTTCTCTCTGATAACTGTACATCACTGTGCACCTTTTGTCACAATGAAAGGTGTTTGATTGCTGGTAGTTGTCTCACGTAAGTAAGAGCCAAAATTCCATTCTGTTTTTGGTAAGGAAGGGCAGATGAGGGAGCTAGGTAGCAGAAAGATATTCCAGTGGGCAAAACAGAAATCACTACCGTTACTGCCAGGTTGAAAACATCATCTAATAATTTAGGAGGAAGTCTAAGCGTTGCTCCTGCCACCCACGTTCTAGGCAGAGTTGCAAAGAAAAAGCCATATCTCAGACTGTCCACCTTAATATTTTCTTTTTATTGGCCAGTCTGAGATATAAGGCTTTTTCTTTGCAACTCTCCCTAGAAGGTCAGCATCCCGGAGTCGCCACTTCACTGTTGACTTTAAGAATGGTGTTTTGAGGGTACTATTTAATGAAGCTGCCAGTTGAGGACCTGTGAGGCGCCTGTTTCTCAAACTAGACACGCTAATGTATTTGTCCTCTTGCTCAGTTGTGCACCGGGACCTCCCACTCCTCTTTCTATTCTGGTTAGAGCCAGTTTGCGCTGTTCTGTGAAGGGAGTAGTACACAGCGTTGTACGAGATCTTCAGTTTCTTGGCAATTTCTCGCATGGAATAGCCTTCATTGCTCAGAACAAGAATAGACTGACGAGTTTCAGAAGAAAGTTATTTGTTTCTGGCCATTTTGAGCCTGTAATCAAACCCACAATTGCTCAACTAGTCTAAAGAAGGCCAGTTCATTTGCTTCTTTAATCAGCACAACAGTTTTCAGCTGTGCTAACATAATTGCAAAAGGGTTTTCTAATGATCAATTAGCCTTTTAAAATGATCAACTTGGATTAGCAAACACAACGTGCCATTGGAACACAGGACTGATGGTTGCTGATAATGGGCCTCTGTACGCCTATGTAGATATTCCATTAAAAATCACCCGTTTCCAGCTACAATAGCCATTTACAACATTAACAATGTCTACACTGTATTTCTGATCAGTTATTTTAATGGACAAAAATTTTTGCTTTTCTTTCGAAAACACACACACACACACACACACACACACACACACACACACACACACACACACACACACACACACACACACACACACACACACACACACACACACACACACACACCACCACCACCACCCTCTAATGTGTTTTATCATAACAGCTGTTTCTTGTTGTCTCTCTATCTTTTTCATGAACTGCCAACATATTAACACCAATCAGCCAGTGAATATAAAAGCCAACATAGGATCCTGATCATCAACTGTAACAAACAGCCAGGCCCACGGCAACAATCCACATTACTAGTTTTCCCCCAGAGATCTGAAAAACACATTTTCTTGCAGAGCCTAAGGAGGGTTGTTGCTTTGCGGCTGCTAAAGCTCTCAGGCTGGATTTAAACTGTTTGAGTTGACTTGAGTAACAGAGGTCTTTCTCGGCAAATGTCTGAAGATTAGTTATTATCGTGCTTGAAACACTAATTGATGTGGTGTCTTTCTTACCCCAGAACCCCCCGTTATGATGTTCTCGGAATGCTAAACTGAGGTCCTTGGTCACTGTCAATCTCATTTGGCTTGGGCCAAGCGAGGCATCAACAGACCGTCTAAACAGGAATCTCCCTGCCAAATCTATCACCAGATAAAACTCAAATGTACTCACTTGTCAGTCAGTTGCCATGACAATAACCTCCAGCCCTCCATCCGTTTAACGTTTGGTTTTGATTGCCCTTTCTGTCTCTCACCATTACATGTCTGAACCGGACTTTAGCTACATAGCTAATTCCCTTTGTCATTGAACGTTTGTTTTTGACGTCTTTCTTTCTTTCTTTCTTTCTTTCTTTCTTTCTTTCTTTCTTTCTTTCTTTCTTTCTTTCTTTCTTTCTTTCTTTCTTTCTTTCTTTCTTTCTTTCCTTCAGATAAAGAAGTACTTTGAGCTTGAGCCTTTAGCCAGGGTCAAACTGTGGATCCTGGAGGGCAGTCTGACAGACGACATGGTGGGGTGGGATGTTATACAAACTCTATCAATCACTGTGGGCGACAGCTGCATCTGACATGGTTCTGTCCTGCCCGCCGGCCTAATGCCTTCCAACTGTATGTCTGTGAAGT
>NW_028161063.1:0-12500 GCF_964263955.1 Coregonus lavaretus | reverse complement strand
ATATTTGCATTTTATCGATGGCAATTTGATGGCACAAAAATACCGTGACGAGATCCTGAGGCCCATTGTGAGGCCCTTTTTTTTAAGGTATCTGTGACCAACAGATGCATATCTGTATTCCCAGTCATGTGAAATCCATAGATTAGGGCCTAATGACTTCATTTCAATTGACTGATTTCCTCATATGAACTGTAACTCAGTAAAATCAATGACATTGTTGCACGTTGCGTTTATATTTTTGTTCAGTATAATTTCAAGATAACTTCAGGATAAGACCATGTTATGTGTTTCCTGGCTCTCCCTCTCTCTTTCTCTCTCTCCCTCCGTCCCTCCCTCCCTCCGTCCCTCCGTCCCTCCGTCCCTCCGTCCCTCCGTCCCTCCGTGCCTCCGTCCCTCCCTCCCTCCCTCCCTCCCTCCCTCCGTCCCTCCCTGACTCCGTCCCTCCCTCCCTCCGTCCCTCCCTCCCTCCGTCCCTCCGTCCCTCCCTCCCTCCCTCAGTCCCTCCCTCCCTCCCTCCCTCCGTCCCTCCGTCCCTCCCTCCGTCCCTCCGTCCCTACCTCCCTCCGTCCCTCCGTCCCTCCCTCCCTCCCTCCCTCCCTCCGTCCCTCCGTCCCTCCCTCCCTCCGTCCCTCCGTCCCTCCGTCCCTCCCTCCCTCCGTCCCTCCGTCCCTCCGTCCCTCCGTCCCTCCCTCCCTCCGTCCCTCCGTCCCTCCCTCCGTCCCTCCCTCCCTCCCTCCGTCCCTCCGTCCCTCCCTCCCTCCGTCCCTCCGTCCCTCCGTCCCTCCGTCCCTCCGTCCCTCCCTCCCTCCCTCCCTCCGTCCCTCCGTCCCTCCGTCCCTCCCTCCCTCCGTCCCTCCCTCCCTCCCTCCCTCCCTCCGTCCCTCCCTCCCTCCCTCCGTCCCGCCGTCCCTCCGTCTCCATGGTAACTAACTCTACCTCCAAATCCATAGATTAGGGCCTAATGACTTCATTTCAATTGACTGATTTCCTCATATGAACTGTAACTCAGTAAAATCAATGACATTGTTGCACGTTGCGTTTATATTTTTGTTCAGTATAATTTCAAGATAACTTCAGGATAAGACCATGTTATGTGTTTCCTGGCTCTCCCTCTCTCTTTCTCTCTCTCCCTCCGTCCCTCCCTGCCTCCCTCCCTCCGTCCCTCCGTCCCTCCGTCCCTCCCTGCCTCCGTCCCTCCCTCCCTCCCTCCCTCCCTCCCTCCCTCCCTCCCTCCCTCCGTCCCTCCGTCCCTCCCTGACTCCGTCCCTCCCTCCCTCCGTCCCTCCCTCCCTCCGTCCCTCCGTCCCTCCGTCCCTCCCTCCCTCAGTCCCTCCCTCCCTCCCTCCCTCCCTCCGTCCCTCCGTCCCTCCCTCCCTCCCTCCGTCCCTCCGTCCCTACCTCCCTCCGTCCCTCCGTCCCTCCCTCCCTCCCTCCCTCCGTCCCTCCGTCCCTCCCTCCCTCCGTCCCTCCGTCCCTCCCTCCCTCCGTCCCTCCGTCCCTCCCTCCCTCCGTCCCTCCGTCCCTCCGTCCCTCCCTCCCTCCGTCCCTCCGTCCCTCCCTCCGTCCCTCCCTCCCTCCCTCCCTCCCTCCGTCCCTCCGTCCCTCCCTCCCTCCGTCCCTCCGTCCCTCCGTCCCTCCCTCCCTCCCTCCCTCCCTCCCTCCGTCCCTCCGTCCCTCCGTCCCTCCCTCCCTCCGTCCCTCCCTCCCTCCCTCCCTCCCTCCGTCCCTCCCTCCCTCCCTCCCTCCCTCCGTCCCGCCGTCCCTCCGTCTCCATGGTAACTAACTCTACCTCCATCTCTAACGAGGCGTGGCAGCGTACGCATAGTAAAAAACCCCAGTTAATTAATCGATCGTTAAAGCGGCTGTAAATATTTAATTGTCCCTTTAAATCTTCCCTCTAAACCAGAGTAGTGTGTTGTGTTTGATGTTGCTGTGTCGGCGCGAGGCCAGGCTCTGTAGGTGGATTAGTTCATTGAATCCAAACAGTTTACAGCAGGAAGCAGATCTGATGACGACACTATGTGGGCTGCTTGAGGAGCTCAGAACACACAAAACATGTCTTGCGAAAGAGAAAGAGATAAAAAAAATTAAAAAAGCAACTAGTTCACAGTCACCCATCTAGTAAACACCTCAACGCCTGCGATTTACAAAACACATTTTCAGTTTTTGAAAACGCCATAAAACAGTGGTTTGGTTTTGCGGACGGATGTCTGGTGAATATGGGCAACAGCAGGAGACGGTTATAGCTGAATATTAAAGTGATGAAATCTGTTGATTTTCTACTTTTGAACAGACAGAACCAAGACAAGGACAATTTACGCCATGGTGCCATGTGAAACTGAACTGAGTATGAGACTATGTTGTTTTAATTTAAACTGTGTTTATACAGAGAGTCGCATTGAGACCCAGGTCTCTTTTACAAGTGAGCCTACAGTAGGTTGAAGGGGTACAGATGGAGGTAGACAGCCTTGAACATGAGACAGAGATTGCGTCCTAATGGCATCCTATTGTCCATAAAGTCCTATAGAGCTCTGATCAAAAGAAGTGCCATATGGGATGCAGGCTATGTTGCAGTGCTCCAGATGGGAGAATAGGGTTAATGTATACAGACCTGAGAATGAGCGTTCGATAATGGGGAGAGGGTTAGTTCATTAGGGCTGCTGCTGCCAGAAACAGGGTCTAACCCCTTATTTTTGGCACTAAACAGTCTCCATACATACAGAACTTCCATTCATTATTTTCAACTGGTACCGGGGGGACCTTCAGATGAGTATTGTGAGGCCTGTGGGCGTCCTAGAGCAAAAAAAGGTGTTAGTTAGTGCTGCTGCTGCCAGAAATAGGGTTCAATGTTTAAGTTAGTGCTTCTGCTTCCAGAAAAAATGGGTTTAAGGCTTTAGTTAGGGCTGCTGCTGCCAGAAATGGGGTTGAAGTTGTTAGTTACAGCTGCTGCTGCCAGAGAAGTGTGCACAGTGGTGTAGGTTGATTGGCTCGTGCTTCCTGTCACTCAGAAGTTATGTAGCAAGCTAAGGTGACAACAGTGCCTGGCATGGACGTTTCCCAGTTGCTTTGGATGTTAAAAATCATATTGTAAGAGCACTTTTAAAACCTCAAAAGGCATTAAAAGATTGTTTGAAGTCAGAGAAAAATCTATTTCCTGGCCATGCGACTTACGTCTGAACGGTCAAATCGGACTAATTTGCACTCAAATGGTTTTTGGACTGTTATTTGGCATATCATGTTGTTTGCTAGCTACTCAGTTGACAGTTTCACAAGAACATGTGGTAGCTAACGATCTTGTTAATTGTTTACAAACAAATGAGTGAATGTGCTACAACGCTAAACAGTTACTTAGCTAGCTAGTTGACCGCTGTGGCTAGCCAAAAAGGACTTGTTTTGAAAGTTGGATCATCTTATCTTTTGAGGCTTCACCGCTGTGCACACACCCGTCGTTACTATGACAACTAGCGTAGCCATGTCAGCAAATGACTGTTGTCTGAACACACAAATCAGATTTGGTCACTTGTAACTTGCTGTTTGGACAGTCAATATATACCAAAACTGTATTTTCTTTGTATTTCATAACTTTAACAGAACGTTTCCTAAAAGTTAAAACATAGTTATATTACATTTACAATTAGAAACAACGTTCTTCTGTGGGAATTCCAGTACTTCAGCATAACGTTTCCTACAGGTTTTGTCGTGGTTCTATGTGTATTTAAAGTTATGTTCTCAAATTGTTAATTGAATGTAAAAAAAAAAAAAAAAAAACGTTGTCCTGTGGGAATTTCAGAAAACCTCTGTAACATTCAGAGAAGAATGTTATGTAAAAACATATCTATTCCGTTCTCAGAACATTAAGAAAACTTTCCATAAAAACCACAAGAAAACATTAGTAACCTTCAAAAGACGTTCTAAGAAAGTTATTTAAAAACCTCTTTGTTCCGTTCTCAGCATCAACAAAACTCTCTCTATCCTCCATCTTGTTAAGTGTGTTCAGGTGTGTTGGCCGCGCCCACTAATTAACCACACCTGATCTTAATGAGTTCTTGTTTCCTTTGAAATGGAGTCTGTTTGAATAGACTCAAACGAACAGCTTTGTACGTGTTAAAGAACACGTCAAGCTAGCTCCATCCTGGTGGCGCAGTGAACTAATTCCAGGGATAGAGAACAGAAGATCGTAGGTTTGAATCTCGCTGACGCTGTGTCACAATAAATATGATTGCATGATTAATGCCTAAGCAAATTAATTTCTGTGTTTCCTATCTGTTGTATAATAGCCTATGTCGGCTGGCCATTTGTTAGTTCAAGTTTAGCTACAGTAAACCTAGCCCTCATACAGATATTGTTCCTATACCGCCTTTGCTCAACTTGATTGGTTTTGTTTTGCCTCAAGATTCAGCATCTGGCCTATCTTTGGTAAAGTGCTTCATGGCCAATAAGAAAGTTGATCCCTGATGCTATCAGAGTTCTAAAGAAATGTCATTTAATTAAATGAGCTGATAGCAAAAAACCTGCAGCTTGTTGACATCCAACCAATCCAACTCTATAGCTTGTTTGGCAGTATTAATATGAGAAATAAAAACTGTTGGATTCTGACGTCTCTCTGACGGTTATAGAGGTTTCAGATTCCCCTGTACTTACCACGTAAGGCAGGGGTGTCAAAGTCAAATGGACGGAGGGCCAAATAAAAAATTTAGCTACAAGCCGAGGGCCAGACTGTTCGAATGTTCATTGAAATTTTTTTAAATGACGCATATAGTCTAGTGAACCTAATTGAACCTACTGAAAACCTAACAAATATATTCCAATATGATCAGATAAATAAAGCAATATTTTCTTATGGCTCTGTCAGTAATCTTTAATTTTCAACAGACACAAAAGACAAATTTCCTTTATATAAAAATCCCCATAACATGAACATTAAATGAAATAAACCGGTATTCAAGGCACCATCAGTAGCCTATATTTTCTATTTTAGCAAAAGTGGGCTAAATTTACTTCAAAGAAAAAAACAATAATAGCAATTTTCTATCATCCACTCAACTGAAATATTTTTAAAATATAATTGGATTGAAATACAATAAAATAAAGTGCAAAAATCTATTAATCAAAAACAACACTTTGTTTAAGGAGAAGTAACATGCAGTGAAAACAAATATTAAACTTTAACTTTTAAACTTGAACTGAGTAAAAACTCTAAATATGTGATTGCACAGTAATGTTCACTTGTTTGAGGTTGAGGGTGATACTTGGTGGTGTCCCATCTTTTCCACAAGTTCATCAATGTTCGGGGTAAGGCTCTGAGCTGAGGAAATCCTCAGAATTGAGTGGAGGTGTTCAGCAGTAAGTCGACTTCTGTGTGATGTTTTGTTCAGGTTCATCAAAGAAAACAGTTGTTCACACAGGTATGTGCTGCCAAACATAGACAACGTTTGAGCAGCCTGGATGCGCAGCTGGGGCATTTGTTCCATGTCCATATTCTTGTTTTTGTCCGCGTGTTTCGTTTCATAATGTCGTCTCAGATTATACTCTTTCAGTACCGCCACACTTTCTCCACACAGAAGACACACAGGTTTTCCAGCTACCTCCGTGAACATATACTCCGACTCCCACCTTGTTTGAAACCCCCGGTTCTCAGTGTCCACCTTCCGTTTTGCCATTTTTGATGGGTATCTGAAAGTTAATTTTACTGTGATGCTGACGACTGCTGTGCCAATAAATATTGAAATGAAGCAGCCTACTGCTCGGTGCGTCACCGTTGCATTGTGGGAAATGTAGTATTGGTGCGTGTAAAAGATCTGCGGGCTGCCGGCTTGCTGCGGTCTGCGGGCCGGTTCTAATAATAAATCAAGATCATCCCAGGGGCCGTAAAAAACCTTCTCGCGGGCCGGATGTGGCCCGCGGGCCTTGACTCTGACATATGTGACGTAAGGGGTTGAATCCCTTTTAACGGTTTATTAAATTCTTTGATACACTTCAAAGCATTCTTAATTTGTTGTCATATTATCATGTGTTGCCAAGCTGTCGTTATAAATATATATTTTTTTCTTCTTAATTGACTTGCCTGGTTAAATAAATAAACATATCTGAACATCGCAGGAGAGCATCTATTTCCTGCCTGTACCATTTTACATTTACATTTTAGTCATTTAGCAGACGCTCTTATCCAGAGCGACTTACAGTTAGTGAATACATATTTTTTTTATACTGGCCCCCCGTGGGAATCGAACCCACAACCCTGGCATTGCAAACGCCATGCTCTACCAACTGAGCTACCTCCCTGCCGGCCATTCCCTCCCCTACCCTGGACGACGCTGGGCCAATTTTGCGCCGCCCCATGGGTCTCCCGGTCGCGTCCGGCTGCGACAGAGCCTGGATTCGAACCAGGATCTCTAGTGGCACAGTTAGCACTGCTAGTGCCTTAGACCACTGCGCCACTCAGGAGTACCAGTTGCTTGTGCATAGCTCTTGGCGTTTTAAATATGAAGTGGCTCATTTTAGAAGCAGTCCATTTTATACAGTCTAGGGGCCTACAGTATTTGTCATTTTGGAGGTTGGGAAGATTTTATTTTTTTAGATATTAGCAAACAGTACAAAGGGGGGGCATTCCTGGCTGCATTCCTTCTCTCCTCTGTGTCTCCGGCTCTCTGGTTGATGTCTATACAACGGACAGGCAGCCCAGCCGGCCTCTCCCAGCGTGGCTGTTTCACAAGATTAAGTAGCTAAACTGACATCCAAGACCAATCGGGCCACCCAGGAGAGGCTGGGCAAGTGGAAGACCTGTCAGAGCCCCCCCCCTCCATTAATCTTCAAGCCTCTCCGCCCCTGCCAACGCACATCTCCTTCAAACGGGACAGCCAGACAGAGATAAGTGAACTTACTCTCTTTCTCTCTCTCTCTGTTTTTCTCCTTTCACAATCTGTCCAACCTATCGTTTAACTCTTAGGGGCACAATTTATCATTGCGGCATCGCCCCTTGTGTGCCGAGACCAGAGCTTCAAAGAAACGGTGGTAAATCCGTTAGGGATAGTTTTCTGTTCCCGCAGATCTGTTTTGTTGGATTGGTTAATTGGTTCTTCAGGGACTTGGTAGCCTAGCACTCCCTCCATCCCCTTTAGCTGACTCTTAGCCAGTGCTGGATAAAGTATGCAATTGTCATACTTGAGTAAAAGTATAGATATCTTAATAGGAAACGACTCAAGTAAAAGTGAAAGTCACCCAGTAAAATACTACTTGAGTAAAAGTCTAAAAGTATTTGGTTTTAAATATACTTAAGTATCAAAAGTAAATGTCATTGCAAAAATGTACTTTAGTATCAAAAGTAAAAGTAAAAGTATAAATCATTTCAAATTCCTTATATTAAGCAAACCAGTTGGCACAAGTGTTTTTTAAATTTGCGGATAGCCAGGGGCACACTCCAACCCTCAGACTTAATTCAGAAACAAAGCATTTGTGTTTAGGGAGTCCGCCATATCAGAGGCAGTAGAGATGACCAGGGATGTTCTCTTGATAAGTGCGTGAATTGGACCATTTCTGTCCTGCTAAGCATTCAAAATGTAACGAGTATTTTTGGGTGTCAGGGAAAATGTATGAAGTAAAAAGTACAGTATTTTCTTTAGGAATGTAGTGAAGTAAAAGTAAAAGTAGTCAAAAATATAAGTAGTCAAGTAAAGTACAGATACCCTCCAAAAAACTATTTAAGTAGTACTTTAAAGTATTTTTACTTAAGTACTTTACACCACTGCTCTTAGTCTATTTCAAGTGTCTTAAGTTAAATAATTCATTTTAAGAATACAAAAAACAACTTATGACAAAAAATACAAAAAAATATCATATATATATTTTTTTCTTACAACAATATTATGAGAATAAAATCTCTAACACTGATCATCAAGCTTTCTCAAACTAACTATGGACAAACCATTAGATAACTATAGATAACTACAGATAACGACAGATAACTATAACTATAGATGTCTTCTTAAAAAAGAAAAAGGGAAGTTTACACTATTATAACAGGTTGACATGGAAGAATGAAGTGTAGTTCAAATAGATGTGACATTTAGAGACAGATCAGGATCTGAGGCCTACCCTCCCCTCTATTCCTCAGCCCCCCCATCCCACCCCCTTAACCCCAATACACCCAGTCCCGCCCCTAACCCCAATACAAAGCCTCTTCACTGATCAACTTTTCCTTTGATCTCTTTTTAAGAGGTGGTCCTAAGTTCTCCTTTCGTTCTCTGAAGGGGCAACAAGACGATCCACGTCGGTCCAACCTGAAAGCACAGTGAATGCATGATGGCTAAAACAGAATAGATGAACACTGGAACTGATAAGTAGCGTAAAATGGGCGTATGACGCCGTGGCCTTCAGTCCCACGAGAGCGGCCGTCTCTCTTTGGTGGAGACCTGAGAAGAGAGGAGAGGAGAGAGCTGACCCTTCTCACTAGGATCCTTTGAAGAGACCTGGAATTAAGCAACATACCACACATGCTTTCTGCTGTTTTTGTTCCACTCTTTTGTTCCACTCTTTTGTTCCACTCTTTTGTTCCACCTCTCTCTTTTTTTCCTCTCTCTCTCTCTGGCCCCATTTATACCTGGTTCTAACATGTGTCCTTTGTCTTGATCTTGTCCACATTTTTTAGACAGGTGTAGACGATTAAAAGAAACACCTCTGAAGGTCGTCTGGATATCTGATCTGTCAAAGCATTTAAATCATCTTTATCCCACTTTCTAAAATCATTGACAGGTGGCACCGTTGACTTATGGCATCAATGTTTTAAAAAATAAAATAAAATAGGTTTTTTGAAAATAATATCTTTCAAATAATTTAGATAGAGGGTCCAGGAAATCTGGTCACAAATGCAAGAGACACATTTTAATATCGCCTGTAGACGCACAATCAGAATGTGGACAAGATCAGGACTAAGGATGCATGGTAGGGCCAGGTATAAACCTGGCTTCTGTGTCTCAGTTTATCTCTGTCTCTCTCTATCTCTCTCTGTGTCTCTCTCTCTGTGTCTCTGTGTCTCTCTCTCTCGGTGTCTCTGTCTCTCTCTCTCTGTGTCTCTGTGTCTCTCTCTCTCTGTGTCTCTCTCTCTGTGTCTCTGTGTCTCTCTCTGTGTCTCTGTGTCTCTCTCTCTGTGTCTCTGTCTCTCTCTGTGTGTCTGTGTCTCTCTCTCTGTGTCTCTGTGTCTCTCTCTCTGTGTCTCTGTGTCTCTCTCTCTGTGTCTCTGTGTCTCTCTCTCTGTGTCTCTGTCTCTCTCTGTGTGTCTCTGTGTCTCTCTCTCTCTGTGTCTCTCTGTATCTCTCTATGTGTCTCTCTCTCTGTGTCTCTCTATCTCTCTCTGTCTCTCTCTCTGTGTCTCTGTGTCTCTCTCTCTCTGTCTCTGTCTCTCTCTCTCTGTGTCTCTGTATCTCTCTCTCTGTGTCTCTGTGTCTCTCTCTCTGTGTCTCTGTGTCTCTCTCTGTGTCTCTGTGTATCTCTCTCTCTGTGTCTCTGTGTCTCTCTATCTCTCTATGTGTCTCTCTCTCTGTGTCTCTCTCTATCTCTCTCTGTCTCTCTCTTTCTCTGTGTCTCTCTCTCTGTGTCTCTGTTTCTCTCTCTCTGTGTCACTGTGTCTCTCTATCTCTCTATGTGTCTCTCTTTCTGTGTATCTGTCTCTCTGTGTGTCTCTGTCTCTCTATCTCTCTGTCTCTCTCTCTCTCTCTCTCTCTCTCTGTCTGTCTCTCTATCTGTCTGTCTCTCTATCTCTCTATCTCTCTCTCTCTGTCTCTCTATCTGTGTATCTGTCTATCTCTGTGTCTCTCTCTCTCTCTCTCTCTCTCTCTCTCTCTCTCTCTCTCTCTCTCTTTCTCTGTGTGTTTCTGTCTCTCTCTCTCTCTCTCTCTCTGTCTCTCTCTCTCTCTCTCTCTCTCTCTCTCTCTCTCTCTCTCTCTCTCTCTCTCTCTCTCTCTCTCTCTCTCTCTCTCTCTCTCTCTCTCTCTCTGTGTCTCTCTCTCTCTCTCTCTCTCTCTCTCTCTCTCTCTCTGTGTCTGGCTTTGTGTCTCTCTCTCTGTCTCCCTCTCTCTCTGTGTTCTCTCTCTCTCTCTGTGTCTCTCTCAATTCAATTCAATTCAATTCAATTCAATTTGCTTTATTGGCATGACGTAACAATGTACATATTGCCAAAGCGTACTTTGGAGGTCAAGTGATTCATTTACAATATTAACATAAATAAAATCATAATAATCAAGACTGTCAATGGAACAATCAGAAAAAACAATAATCAAGGGTCAAAATAACCAAACAATGGACAATAACAATAACAATGGCGTAGAGGACAGGTTGGTTGGTTTGTCATATTTTTGACATTTTGTCAGGAAATGCAGCTCTGTCTCGGGTCCTGCTGTGGTGCAGTGGTTGCACAGCCTTTCCTCTACAGGGAACCAGGTTTTCCTGTGTCTACCCTTCTCAATGGCAAGGCTGTGCTCACTGAGCCTGTACTTTGTCAAGGTAGTTGTAAGGTTTTGAAAAGTAACCATGGTCAAATAGTTTGCCATGGTGTCGTGTCGATTTAGGGCCAGATAGCACTGCATGTTGCTTTGTGCTTGTTTCCCTATAGGTAATGTAGTTTTGTTTTGACTGTGTTGTAATTTGGTTAATTCTGATTAATATGATGTTCTGGTCCTGAGGCTTCAGTGTGTTAGTAGAACAGGTTTGTGAACTCAGCCCCAGGACCAGCTGGATGAGGGGACTCTTTTCTTTGCTTAGATCTTGACATTGCAGGGCTTGGTAATGATATGAGAGGGGGTCACTGTATTTTAGATGTTTCCAAAACTGAATTGCTCTTTTTTTAGTTTTATTATTAGTGGATATTGGCCTAATTCTGTCCTGCATGCATTGTTTGTAGTTGTCCTCTGGACATGTATGAGAATCTTACAGAACTCCGCATGCAGAGTTTCAAAATGGTGTTTGTCCCATTGGGTGAAATCTTGTTTTGCAAGTGGACCCCAAACCTCGCTGCCATTAAGTGCAATTGGTTAGCCAAATTTTAATAGGTATTTCCATTCAAATTTGTTTTTTAATGGCGTGCTTTCTCTCTCAGTTCATTCACTGCCTACTTTGGTGTCCAGTTGAGCTTATTTTAAAGCTAAGTAATTGTAGTGTGTGCAGTACTCTATATATTTTGTACCAATTGAGAACTTTGGTATAATTCCCTGAGATCTGGATATTCTCTGGAATATCATTATTTGAGTCTTTTGGGGGTTTACTGCCAGGGCCCAGGTCTGACAGTACTGCTCTAGCAGGTCCAGGCTCTGCTGTAGGCCATGTGCTGTGGGTGACAGCAGGCACAGGCATCTGCCAAGAGCAGGCATTTAACCTCTGAATTGTGGAGACTAACAGCAGGGGTTGAGGATTTTGCTAGAATAGTGGCCAATTCGTTGATGTAAATATGGAAGAGTGCAGGGCTCAGATTGCAACCCTGGTGAAGGCCCTGCCCCTGGTTAAAGAATTATGTTATTTTCTTGCCAATATTGATGCTGCAGATGTTGCCAGTATATATGTATACACTGTATCTCTCTCTGTGTGTCTCTCAATTAAATTAAATTCAATTCAAAGGGCTTTATTGGCATGGGAAACATATGTTTACGTTGCCAAAGCAAATGAAATAGACAATTAACAAAAGGGAAATAAACAAGGGAAACATTATACATTACACTCACAAAATTTTTCAAAGAATATAGACATTTCAAATGTTATATTATTGGCTATGTCCAGTGTTGTAACAATGTGCAAATAGTTGAAGAATGAAAGGGAAGATAAATAAATAGATAAATATAGGTTGTATTTAAAATGTTGTTTGTGCTCCACTGGTTGCCCTTTTCTCATGGCAACAGGCCACACATCTAGCTGCTGTGATGGCACACTGCGGTATTTCGCCTAACAGATATGGGAGTTTATCAATGTTTGATTTGTTTTCTAATTTTTTGTGGGTCTGTGTGATCTGTGGGAAATATGTGTCTCTAATATGTGTCTCTACATTTGGCAGGAGGTTAGGAAGTGCAGCTCAGTTTCCACCTCATTTTGTGGGCAGTGTGCACATAGCCTGTCTTCTCTTGAGAGCCAGGTCTGCCTATGGCAGCCTCTCTCAATAGCAAGGCTATGCTCACTGAGTCTGAAAATAGTCAAAGAGTTTCTTAATTTAGGGTCAGTCACAGTGGTCAGGTATTCTGCCACTGTGTACTCTCTGTTTAGGGCCAAATAGCATTCTAGTTTGCTGTGTTTTTTTGGTTGATTCTTTTTGGTCTAAATGTGTTGGGTCTAGTTGTGTTGTTGTTGTTGTTGTCCTGGGGCTATGTGGGGTCTGTTTGTGTTTGTGAACAGAGCCCCAGAACCAGTTGGCTGAGGGGACTCTTCTCTAGGTTAATCTCTCTGTAGGTGAGGGCTTTGTTTTGGAACGTGTGGGCATTGCTTCCTTTTAGTTGGTTGTAGAATTTAACAGCTCTTTTCTGGATTTT
>NW_028161064.1:0-64417 GCF_964263955.1 Coregonus lavaretus | reverse complement strand
CCACAGCTTTTCCAAGAGAGGTGGGTTTCGAATCCTGCTGGGGTCACCAATATATTATAAACACACAGTAACAGCAGATGTGCAGTAATAATAGTCGCAGTAGTCGAAATAGTAGTCGTAGTAATAGTAGTAGTAGTAGTCGTAGTCGTAGTCATAGTAGTAGTTGTAGTAATAGTAGTCGTAGTAGTTGTAGTAATAGTAGTCGTGGTAGTAGTAGTAGTAGTAGTAGTAGTAATAGTAGTAGTCATAGTAGTCGTAGTAATAGTAGTCGTAGTAGTCGTAATAGTAGTATTAGTAGTCGTAGTAATAGTAGTTGTAGTAATAGTAGTAGTCGCAGTAGTCGTAGTAGTAGTAGTAGTAGTAGTAGTAGTCATAGTAATAGTAGTCGTAGTAGTCGTAATAGTAGTCATAGTAATAGTAGTCAAACTCATAGTGGTCGTAGTAACAGTAGTCGTAGTAGTCGTAGTAATAGTAGTCGTAGTAGTAGTAGTCGTACTCATAGTAGTCGTAGTAGTAGTAGTCGTAGTAGTCGTAGTAGTAGTAGTCGTAGTAATAGTAGTCGTAGTAATAGTAGTCATAGTAATAGTAGTCATACTCATAGTGGTCATAGTAATAGTAGTCGTAGTAGTCGTAGTAGTAGTAGTCATAGTAGTAGTAGTCGTAGTAATAGTAGTCGTAGTAATAGTAGTCGTACTCATAGTAGTCGTAGTAGTAGTAGTCGTAGTAGTCGTAGTAGTAGTAGTCATAGTAATAGTAGTCGTATTAGTCATAGTAGTCATAGTATTAGTAGTCGTAGTAATAGTAGTCGTAGTAGTAGTAGTCGTAATAGTAGTAGTAGTAGTAGTAGTAGTAGTCGTAGTAATAGTAGTAATAGTAGTAATAGTAGTAATAGTAGTCCTAGTAATAGTAGTAGTCGTCATAGTAGTCGTAGTAATAGTAGTAATATTAGTCGTAGTAATAGTAGTAGTCGTCATAGTAGTCGTAGTAATAGTAGTAATAGTAGTCGTAGTAATAGTAGTCGTAGTAATAGTAGTAATAGTAGTCATAGTAATAGTAGTAGTCGTCATAGTAGTCGTAGTAATAGTAGTAATAGTAGTCTTAGTAATAGTAGTAATAGTAGTCTTAGTAATAGTAGTCGTAGTAATAGTAGTCATAGTAATAGTAGTCGTACTCGTAGTAGTCGTAGTAATTGTAGTCGTAGTAGTCGTAGTAATAGTAGTATTAGTAGTCGTAGTAGTAGTAGTCGTAGTAATAGTAGTAATAGTAGTCGTAGTAGTCGTAGTAATAGTAGTCGTAGTAATTGTACTCATAGTAGTCGTAGTAATAGTTGTCGTAGTAATAGTAGTAATAGTAGTCGTAGTAATAGTAGTAGTCTTCATAGTAGTCGTAGTAGTCGTCATAGTCATCATAGTCGTAGAAGTATATTTAAAGCATATGGTAAATGCCATGTATTGTAATAATCATTATAGGTGGATGCCATTGACTGTATGATCCCTGATGGTCTGAAGATGATGCTGGGATACCTGTTCAAACTGCTAGAGGTGTGCCTCATCGTTCTGGTAGCCATGCCCTTCGCTGGGGTGCTGCTGCTACCTCTAACACTGCTCTACGCATTCATACAGGTAGGATTACAGCAGAACTGGGTTCAAATACTATTTCATTCATACAGGTAGGATTACAGCAGACCTGGGTTCAAATACTATTTCATACATACAGGTAGGATTACAGCAGACCTGGGTTCAAATACTATTTCATTCATACAGGTAGGATTACAGCAGACCTGGGTTCAAATACTATTTCATTCATACAGGTAGGGTTACAGCAGAACTGGGTTCAAATACTATTTCATTCATACAGGTAGGATTACAGCAGAACAGGGTTCAAATACTATTTCATTCATACAGGTAGGATTACAGCAGAACTGGGTTCAAATACTATTTCATTCATACAGGTAGGATTACAGCAGACCTGGGTTCAAATATTATTTCATTCATACAGGTAGGTTACAGCAGACCTGGGTTCAAATACTATTTAATTCATACAGGTAGGATTACAGCAGAACTGGGTTCAAATATTATTTCATTCATATAGGTAGGGTTACAGCAGAACTGGCTTCAAATAATATGTCAAATATCTCAATTAATACGTAAGTATTCAGATATCTTTCATTTGAAAAGTAGTTTAATCTTTTGTATATTTGTAAATACTCAATTACACTGACAAAAATACACTCCCATGCATTTAACCCAGGTATTTGAATAGTATTTGAAATAAGTATTTGAAAATACTCTCAAATACTATTCGGTAGACTATTTGGTTTTTACCAATACCATTCAAATACTCAAATAAATGTACTAAAAGTATTTTAAATATCAGATACCCAAATACACATGTATTAGAACCCAGCTCCGCTTTACAGGTTCAATATGTAAAATACATATGTCTGTCTGCCTGCCTGTCTGTCCCTCTGAATGTCTGTCTGCCTGCCTGCCTGTCTGTCCCTCTGAATGTCTGTCTGCCTGCCTGCCTGCCTGTCTGTCCCTCTGAATGTCTGCCTGCCTGCCTGCCCATCTGAATGTCTGTCTGCCTGCCTGTCTGTCCCTCTGAATGTCTGTCTGCCTGCCTGTCTGTCCCTCTGAATGTCTGCCTGCCTGCCTGTCTGTCCCTCTGAATGTCTGCCTGCCTGCCTGTCTGTGCCACTGAATGTCTGCCTGCCTGCCTTCCTATCTGTCTCTCTGAATATCTGTCTGCCTGCCTGCCTGTCTGTCCCTCTGAATGTCTGCCTGCCTGTCCCTCTGAATGTCTGCCTGCCTGCCTGCCTGTCTGTCCCTCTGAATGTCTGTATGTCTGCCTGCCTACCTGTCTGTCCCTCTGAATGCCTGCCTGTCCCTCTGAATGTCAGTCTGCCTGCCTGTCTGTCCCTCTGAATGCTTGCCTGTCCCTCTGAATGTCAGTCTGCCTGCCTGTCTGTCCCACTGAATGTCTGCCTGCCTGCCTTCCTGTCTGTCTCTCTGAATATCTGTCTGCCTGCCTGCCTGTCTGTCCCTCTGAATGTCTGCCTGCCTGTCCCTCTGAATGTCTGCCTGCCTGCCTGCCTGTCTGTCCCTCTGAATGTCTGTATGTCTGCCTGCCTACCTGTCTGTCCCTCTGAATGCCTGCCTGTCCCTCTGAATGTCAGTCTGCCTGCCTGTCTGTCCCTCTGAATGCTTGCCTGTCCCTCTGAATGTCAGTCTGCCTGCCTGTCTGTCCCACTGAATGTCTGCCTGCCTGCCTTCCTGTCTGTCTCTCTGAATATCTGTCTGCCTGCCTGCCTGTCTGTCCCTCTGAATGTCTGCCTGCCTGTCCCTCTGAATGTCTGCCTGCCTGCCTGCCTGTCTGTCCCTCTGAATGTCTGTATGTCTGCCTGCCTACCTGTCTGTCCCTCTGAATGCCTGCCTGTCCCTCTGAATGTCAGTCTGCCTGCCTGTCTGTCCCTCTGAATGTCTGTCAGTCAGTCAGTCAGCTTAATCTTAATTGGTTCCCCCCCCCCCTCCCCCCTTCTCTTCCCCCGCCCCCTCCCCCTGTAGAGTTTCTACGTGGCTACATCGTGCCAGCTCCGTCGGCTAGAGGCAGTCAGTCGGTCTCCCATCTACACCCACTTCAATGAGACCGTCCAGGGGGCCAGTGTGATCAGAGCCTTCTCAGAGCAGGAGCGCTTCATCCTGCAGGCTAACAGACGCATTGACCACAACCAGACAGCATACTTCCCACGCTTCGTAGCCACCAGGTAGGTGTGTGTGTTTTTCCAGATGCATTTCTCAAGTATTTTCAACTAATGTTAACATATTTGAAAATATGAAAAGCCTATGATTATATAGATAGAACACGTGACCTTTATCTAACTAACTGCAGTACTCACTGTCACCGTGTAATCTGGTGTGGTATGTATCAAGCATCTGAGAATAGGAGGGCTGATCTACACTCTTAGAAAGAAGGTGCTCTCTAGAACCTTAAAGGGTTCTTCAGCTGTCCCCATAGGAGAACCCTTTGAAGAACCCTTTTTGGTTGCAGGTAGAACCCTTTTGGGGTTCCATGTAGAACCCTTTCTACAGAGGTTTCTACAGGGAGCCCAAAAGGGTTCTACCTGGAACCCAAAAGAGTTCTACCTGGAACCCAAAAAGGCGTTCTCCTATGGGGACAGACAAAGAACCCTTTTGGAACCATGTTTTCTAAGAGTGAAGGATCACGTCCCCTCCTGTCCATGTGATCTTGTTCATTGTGATCCAAATGGAAAAACTGATCCTAGATCCTACTCTGATATGTTTGATACATAAGGCACCTGAGCTATGACCCGTGTCATCTTAACCCCTGACCTCCGACCTGCGCTGTCTGCAGGTGGCTGGCAGTGAACCTAGAGTTCCTGGGGAATCTGTTGGTGCTGGCAGCAGCCACCTTGGCTGTGATGGGCAGAGATACACTGAGCCCTGGTTTAGTAGGACTGGCTGTGTCACACTCCCTACAGGTACACACACACACACACACACACCTGGGACACACTCACTACAGGTACACACACACACACACCTGGGACACACTCACTACAGGTACACACACACACACCTGGGACACACTCACTACAGGTACACACACATACACACACCTGGGACACACTCACTACAGGCACACACACACACCTGGGACAAACTCATTACATGTACACACATACACACACCTGGGACACACTCACTACAGGCATACACACACACACCTGGGACACACTCACTACAGGCACACACACACACCTGGGACACACTCACTACAGGCACACACACACACCTGGGACACACTCATTACAGGTACACACATACACACACCTGGGACACACTCACTACAGGCACACACACACACACACACACCTGGGACACACTCACTACCTGTTATATCATGTGTAGGTGACAGGTATTCTAAGCTGGATCGTGAGGTCCTGGACTGATGTAGAGAACAACATCGTGTCTGTAGAGAGAGTTAAGGAGTACGCAGACACACCAAAAGAGGTGAGAGGCTGTAAACTATACTATCCTACCCCTCAAAGAGAGGAGCTCCTTTACTGGTCAGGTGCCACCTGAAAATTAGATAAAATGTTCAAAAATAATGAACGATTATTTATCTCAGTGGGATAGTCGTGGTTTAAATAAAGTTTAAATGAATGAAAATGAGTGTTTATTTCTAGCCACAATCTCACTGCACTGTGCTCTCATTAACTGTCTGTGGTTCTGATGTAGTGAATGTCTTTAAAATGAATAACAGCACCTTGTGTTGCGGTCCAAATTCTTGTTGTTGCGGTGGTCTTGATGGGAGATGCCGTCACAGAGATCCCAGGAAGTGAATGTGTTTTAACATGTCATTCTATGGATGCCATCACCTTTTGTTTGTTGTATTAATGGTTCTGTTGTATCCCCCATCTCTTCCCCCTCCCCTACCCAGGCTCCATGGACCATAGAAGGCAGCATGCTCCCCCTGGCCTGGCCCACCCATGGTACCATAGAACTGAAGGAATACGGACTGCAGTACCGTAAAGGACTGGACTGGGCCCTGAAAGGAATTTCCCTCAGCATTCAGGAGAGAGAGAAGGTCGGGGATAGAGATACTGTGTTGTAGGGAGATAATGAAGTTGTTAGATGATATGGCTATAGGAATGGACAGGAGAGAGATAAGGTCGGGGCCAGGGTTAGAGATACTGTGTTGTAGGGAGATAATGAAGTTGTTAGGATGATATGGCTATAGGAATGGACAGGAGAGAGATAAGGTAGGGGATAGAGATACTGTGTTGTAGGGAGATAATGAAGTTGTTAGGATGATATGGCTATAGGAATGGACAGGAGAGAGATAAGGTAGGGGATAGAGATACTGTGTTGTAGGGAGATAATGAAGTTGTTAGGATGATATGGCTATAGGACTGGACAGGAGAGAGATAAGGTAGGGGATAGAGGTACTGTGTTGTGGGGAGATAATGAAGTTGTTAGGATGATATGGCTATAGGACTGGACAGGAGAGAGATAAGGTAGGGGATAGAGATACTGTGTTGTAGGGAGATAATGAAGTTGTTAGGAAGATATGGCTGTAGGACTGGACAGGAGAGAGATCAGGTAGGGGATAGAGATACTGTGTTGTAGGGAGATAATGAAGTTGTTAGATGATATGGCTATAGGACTGGACAGGAGAGAGATAAGGTAGGGGATAGAGATACTGTGTTGTAGGGAGATAATGAAGTTGTTAGGATGATATGGCTATAGGACTAGACAGGAGAGAGATCAGGTAGGGGATAGAGATACTGTGTTGTAGGGAGATAATGAAGTTGTTAGATGATATGGCTATAGGAATGGACAGGAGAGAGATAAGGTAGGGGATAGAGATACTGTGTTGTAGGGAGATAATGAAGTTGTTAGGATGATATGGCTATAGGACTGGACAGGAGAGAGATCAGGTAGG
Organism: Coregonus lavaretus; assembly: GCF_964263955.1. Classification (NCBI taxonomy): domain Eukaryota; kingdom Metazoa; phylum Chordata; class Actinopteri; order Salmoniformes; family Salmonidae; genus Coregonus; species Coregonus lavaretus. The sequence continues at coordinate 57,949 of NW_028161064.1, read as the reverse complement.
GGATAGAGATACTGTGTTGTAGGGAGATAATGAAGTTGTTAGATGATATGGCTATAGGACTGGACAGGAGAGAGATAAGGTAGGGGATAGAGATACTGTGTTGTAGGGAGATAATGAAGTTGTTAGGATGATATGGCTATAGGACTAGACAGGAGAGAGATCAGGTAGGGGATAGAGATACTGTGTTGTAGGGAGATAATGAAGTTGTTAGATGATATGGCTATAGGAATGGACAGGAGAGAGATAAGGTAGGGGATAGAGATACTGTGTTGTAGGGAGATAATGAAGTTGTTAGATGATATGGCTATAGGAATGGACAGGAGAGAGATAAGGTCGGGCCAGGGTTAGAGATACTGTGTTGTAGGGAGATAATGAAGTTGTTAGATGATATGGCTATAGGAATGGACAGGAGAGAGATAAGGTAGGGGATAGAGATACTGTGTTGTAGGGAGATAATGAAGTTGTTAGATGATATGGCTATAGGACTGGACAGGAGAGAGATAAGGTAGGGGATAGATATACTGTGTTGTAGGGAGATAATGAAGTTGTTAGGATGATATGGCTATAGGACTGGACAGGAGAGAGATCAGGTAGGGGATAGAGATACTGTGTTGTAGGGAGATAATGAAGTTGTTAGATGATATGGCTATAGGACTGGACAGGAGAGAGATAAGGTAGGGGATAGAGATACTGTGTTGTGGGGAGATAATGAAGTTGTTAGGATGATATGGCTATAGGACTGGACAGGAGAGAGATCAGGTAGGGGATAGAGATACTGTGTTGTAGGGAGATAATGAAGTTGTTAGATGATATGGCTATAGGACTGGACAGGAGAGAGATAAGGTAGGGGATAGAGGTACTGTGTTGTGGGGAGATAATGAAGTTGTTAGGATGATATGGCTATAGGACTGGACAGGAGAGAGATAAGGTAGGGGATAGAGATACTGTGTTGTAGGGAGATAATGAAGTTGTTAGGAAGATATGGCTGTAGGACTGGACAGGAGAGAGATCAGGTAGGGGATAGAGATACTGTGTTGTAGGGAGATAATGAAGTTGTTAGATGATATGGCTATAGGACTGGACAGGAGAGAGATAAGGTAGGGGATAGAGATACTGTGTTGTAGGGAGATAATGAAGTTGTTAGGATGATATGGCTATAGGACTAGACAGGAGAGAGATCAGGTAGGGGATAGAGATACTGTGTTGTAGGGAGATAATGAAGTTGTTAGATGATATGGCTATAGGACTGGACAGGAGAGAGATAAGGTAGGGGATAGAGATACTGTGTTGTAGGGAGATAATGAAGTTGTTAGGATGATATGGCTATAGGACTGGACAGGAGAGAGATCAGGTAGGGGATAGAGATACTGTGTTGTAGGGAGATAATGAAGTTGTTAGATGATATGGCTATAGGACTGGACAGGAGAGAGATAAGGTAGGGGATAGAGATACTGTGTTGTAGGGAGATAATGAAGTTGTTAGGATGATATGGCTATAGGACTAGACAGGAGAGAGATCAGGTAGGGGATAGAGATACTGTGTTGTAGGGAGATAATGAAGTTGTTAGATGATATGGCTATAGGAATGGACAGGAGAGAGATAAGGTAGGGGATAGAGATACTGTGTTGTAGGGAGATAATGAAGTTGTTAGATGATATGGCTATAGGAATGGACAGGAGAGAGATAAGGTCGGGCCAGGGTTAGAGATACTGTGTTGTAGGGAGATAATGAAGTTGTTAGATGATATGGCTATAGGAATGGACAGGAGAGAGATAAGGTAGGGGATAGAGATACTGTGTTGTAGGGAGATAATGAAGTTGTTAGATGATATGGCTATAGGACTGGACAGGAGAGAGATAAGGTAGGGGATAGAGATACTGTGTTGTAGGGAGATAATGAAGTTGTTAGGATGATATGGCTATAGGACTGGACAGGAGAGAGATCAGGTAGGGGATAGAGATACTGTGTTGTAGGGAGATAATGAAGTTGTTAGATGATATGGCTATAGGACTGGACAGGAGAGAGATAAGGTAGGGGATAGAGGTACTGTGTTGTAGGGAGATAATGAAGTTGTTAGGATGATATGGCTATAGGACTAGACAGGAGAGAGATCAGGTAGGGGATAGAGATACTGTGTTGTAGGGAGATAATGAAGTTGTTAGATGATATGGCTATAGGAATGGACAGGAGAGAGATAAGGTAGGGGATAGAGATACTGTGTTGTAGGGAGATAATGAAGTTGTTAGATGATATGGCTATAGGAATGGACAGGAGAGAGATAAGGTCGGGCCAGGGTTAGAGATACTGTGTTGTAGGGAGATAATGAAGTTGTTAGGATGATATGGCTATAGGACTGGACAGGAGAGAGATAAGGTAGGGGATAGAGATACTGTGTTGTAGGGAGATAATGAAGTTGTTAGGATGATATGGCTATAGGACTGGACAGGAGAGAGATAAGGTAGGGGATAGAGATACTGGTTTACTAGAACACCCTATTCCCTATATAGTGTATTACTTTTGACCAGCGTCCTTTGGGGATTGGGTGCCATTTGGGAAGCATCCTCTGTTTTACAGTGTTAATAATGTTAGGATTCATTATCTCTCTCTCTCTCTCTCTCTCCCTCCCCCTCTCCCTCCCCCCCTCTCTCTCTCTGCCCCTCCCTCCCCCTCTCTCTCTCTCTCTCTCTCTCTCCCTCCCCCTCTCTCTGCCTCTCCCTCCCCCTCTCTCTCTCTCTCTCTCTCTCTCTCCCTCCCCCTCTCTCTGCCTCTCCCTCCCCCTCTCTCTCTCTCTCTCTCTCTCTCTCTCTCTCCCTCCCCCTCTCTCTGCCTCTCCCTCCCCCTCTCTCTCTCTCTCTCTCTTCCTCTCACTCCCCCTCTCCCTCTCTCTGCCTCTCCCTCCCCCTCTCTCTGTCTCTGTCTCTCTGCCACTCCCTCCCCCTCTCTCTCTCTGCCTCTCCCTCCCCTTCTCCCTCTCTGCCTCTCCCTCTCTCTCTCTGCCTCTCCCTCCCCCTCTCTCACTCTCTCCTATCCCTCCCCCTCTCTCTCTCTGCCTCTCCCTCTCTCTCTCTGCCTCTCTCTCTCTCTCTGCCTCTCCCTCCCTCCCCCTCTCTCTCTCTCTCTCTCTCTCTCTCTCTCTCTCTCTCTCTGCCTCTCCCTCCCCCCTTCTCTCTCCGCCTCTCCCTCTCTCTCTCTCTGCCTATCCCTCCCCCTCTCTCTCTGCCTCTCCCCCCTCACTCTCTCTCTGCCTCTCCCTCCCCTCTCTCTCTCTTCCTCCTCCCTCCCCCTCTCTCGCTCTCTCCCTATCCCTCCCCCTCTCTCTCTCTCTGCCTCTCCCTCTCTCTCTATGCCTCTCCCTCTCTCTCTCTGCCTCTCTCTCTCTCTGCCTCTCCCTCCCCTCTCTCTCTCTCTCTCTCTCTCTGCCTCTCCCTCCCCCTCTCTGCCTATCCCTCCCCCTCTCTCTCTCTGCCTCTCCCCCGCTCACTCTCTCTCTGCATCTCCCTCCCCCTCTCTCTCTGCATCTCCCTCCCCCCTCTCTCTCTTCCTCCTCCCTCCCCCTCTCTCTCTGCCTATCCCTCCCCCTCTCTCTCTCTGCCTCTCCCCCGCTCACTCTCTCTCTGCCTCTCCCTCCCCCTCTCTCTCTCTTCCTCCTCCCTCCCCCTCTCTCTCTGCATCTCCCTCCCCCTCTCTCTCTCTCTCTCTCTCTCTCTCTCTCTCTCTCTCTCTGCCTCTCCCTCCCCTCTCTCTCTCTCTCTCTCTCTCTCTCTCTCTCTTCCTCTCCCTCCCCCTCTCTCTCTCTCTGTCTCTCTGCCTCTCCCTCCCCTTCTCTCTCTCTGCCTCTCCCTCTCTCTCTCTGCCTCTCCCTCCCCCTCTCTCACTCTCTCCCTATCCCTCCCCCTCTCTCTCTGCATCTCCCTCCCCCCTCTCTCTCTTCCTCCTCCCTCCCCCTCTCTCTCTGCCTATCCCTCCCCCTCTCTCTCTCTGCCTCTCCCCCGCTCACTCTCTCTCTGCCTCTCCCTCCCCCCTCTCTCTCTTCCTCCTCCCTCCCCCTCTCTCTCTGCATCTCCCTCCCCCTCTCTCTCTCTTCCTCCTCCCTCCCCCTCTCTCTCTGCATCTCCCTCCCCCTCTCTCTCTCTTCCTCCTCCCTCCCCCTCTCTCTCTGCATCTCCCTCCCCCTCTCTCTCTCCCTCCTCTCTCCAGGTTGGGATAGTGGGCAGGACTGGAGCAGGGAAGTCGTCCCTGGCATTGGGAATATTCCGGATTCTGGAAGCAGCGAAGGGAGAGATCTATATAGACGGGATAAACATCGCTCAGATCGGACTGCACGAGCTACGCTCCAGGATCACAATCATACCACAGGTAATATACACACACCACCACAGGTAATACACACACACTCCACTGCAATATACACACACACTACAGGTAATACACACACACCACAGGTAAAACACACACACTCCACTGCAATATACACACACACCACAGGTAATACACACACACTCACACACCGGTAATACACTTGTCCTCTCTCATGGGGAGTAATTGGTATGCATAGCAAGACTGGATGTTCTCTCTCTCTCTCTCTCTCAATTCAATTCAATTCAATTTAAGGGTGTCAGAAGCGACGTGTATTCGGTGAGTGAAGTCAAGCGCAGGACACAGAGATACTAGCAGACCTACTCTACTAACCAGGACACAGAGATACTAGCAGACCTACTCTACTAACCAGGACACAGAGATACTAGCAGACCTACTATACTAATAGTAAAGAACAAAACAAAACCTCCGAACCGGGAGGAAAAACACAACACACATAATACGACAAGAGCGATGCCGATACCGCCTAGACACAAACAATAACACACAAATACCAAACATGAGACATGGGTACATATAGGATCTACAATCAAACGTAATAGACAACAGGTGTAACCACTCAAGACAAAACAAGACAAACACCGAAACATCGATTGGCAGTAGTAGTACTCCGGGGACGACGAACGCCGAAGCCTGCCCGAACAAGGAGGAGGAGCAGCCTCGGCAGAATCTGTGACAAAGGGCTTTATTGGCATGGGAAACGTGTGTTAACATTGCCAAAGCAAGTGAAGTAGATAGTAAACAAAAGTGAAATAAACAATAAATATTAACAGTAAACATTACACTCAGAAGTTCCAAAAGAATAAAGACATTTCAAATGTCATATTATGTATATTTACAGTGTTGGAACAATGTGCAAATAGTTAAAGTACAAATGGGAAAATAAATAAACGTAAATATGGGTTGTATTTACAATGGTGTTTGTTCTTCACTGGTTGCCCTTTTTTTGTGGCAACAGGTCACAAATCTTGATGCTGTGGTGGCACACTGTGGTTTGTCACCCAGTAGATAAGGGAGTTTATCAAAATTGGGTTTGTTTTCGAATTCTTTGTGGGTCTCTGTAATCTGAGGGAAATATATGTCTCTAATATGGTCATACATTTGGCAGGAGGTTAGGAAGTGCAGCTTAGTTTCTACCTCATTTTGTGGGCAGTGTGCACATAGCCTGTCTTCTCTTGAGAGCCAGGTCTGCCTACGGCAGCCTTTCTCAATAGCAAGACTATGCTCACTGAGTCTGTACATAGTCAAAGCTTTCCTTAAGTTTGGAGGGCCAAGGAGGGCCCAGGTCTGACAGAATCTGTGCAGAAGATCTAGGTGCTGCTGTAGGCCCTCCTTGGTTGGGGACAGAAGCACCAGATCATCAGCAAACAGTAGACATTTGACTTCAGATTCTAGTAGGGTGAGGCTGGGTGCTGCAGACTGTTCTAGTGCCCTCGCCAATTCGTTGATATATATGTTGAAGAGGGTGGGGCTTAAACTGCATCCCTGTCTCACCCCACGGCCCTGGGAAAGAAATGTGTGTGTTTTTTGCCAATTTTAACTGCACACTTGTTGTTTGTGGACATGGATTTTATAATGTTTTTCCCCCAACACCACTTTCCATCAATTTGTATAGAAATTGAGTAAAAAACTTTTTTGAAATCAACAAAGCATGAGAAGATTTTGCCTTTGCTTTGGTTTGTTTGTTTGTCAATTAGGGTGTGCAGGGTGAATACGTGGTCTGTCGTACGGTAATTTGGTAAAAAGCCAATTTGACATTTGCTCAGTACATTGTTTTTACTGAGGAAATGTACGAGTCTGCTGTTAATGATAATGCAGAGGATCTTCCCAAGGTTGCTGTTGACGCATATCCCACGGTAGTTGTGGTCCTCTGTAGCTCAGCTGGTAGAGCACGGCGCTTGTAACGCCAAGGTAGTGGGTTCGATCCCCGGGACCACCCATACACAAAATGTATGCATGCATAACTGTAAGTCGCTTTGGATAAAAGCGTCTGCTAAATGGCATATTATTATTATTATTATTATTATAGTTATTGGGGTCAAATTTGTCTCCACTTTTGTGGATTCGTTTTCAGTCCTTGGTATCAAATATTGGGGAAGATGCCAGAGCTGAGATTATGTTAAAGAGTTTAAGTATAGCCAATTGGTATTTGTGCTCTGTATATTTTATCATTTCATTTAGGATACCCTCAACCCCACAGGCCTTCTTGGTTTGGAGGGTTTGTATTTTGTCCTGTAGTTCATTCAATGTAATTGGAGAATCCAGTGGGTTCTGGTAGTCTTTCATAGCTGATTCTAAGATTTGTATTTGATCATGTATATGTTTTTGCTGTTTGTTCTTTGTTATAGGGCCAAAAAGATTGGAAAAGTGGTTTATCCATTTCTTCGTTTTGGACAGATAACTATTTGTGTTGTTTTTTGTTTAGTGTGTTCCAATTTTCCCAGAAGTGGTTAGATTCTATGGATTCTTCAATTACATTGAGCTGATTTCTGACGTGCTGTTCCTTCTTTTTCCATATTGTATTTCTGTATTGTTTTAGTGATTCACCATAGTGAAGGCGTAGGCTCAGGTTTTCTGGGTCTCTATATTTTTGGTTGGATAGGTTTCTCAATTTCATTCTTAGGTTTTTGCATTTTTCATCAAACCATTTGTCATTGTTGTTACTTTTCTTCGGTTTTCTGTTAGAGATTTTAAAATTTGATAGGGAAGCTGTCAAATATACGGTTTAGGTTTTCTACTGCCAAGTTTACACCTTCACCATTACAGTGAAACTTTTTGTCCAGGAAGCTGTCTAAAAGGGATTGAATTAGTTTTTGCCTAATTGTTTTTTGGTAGGTTTCCACACTACTTTCCTTCCATATAGCATTATTATTCATATCGCATTTCTTAATATTATTCAGTTCCTTTGGCTTTGATGCCTCATGATTGAGTATTGCTCTGTTCAGGTTTTGTTGTGATCTGATAGGGGTGTTAGAACGCTCTGAGAGAATCTGGTTTGAGGTCAGTGATAAAGTAGTCTACAGTACTACTGCCAAGAGATGAGCTGTAGGTGTACCTACCACAGGAGTCTCCTCGAAGCCTACCATTGACTATGTACAGACCCAGCATGCGACAGAGCTGCAGGAGTTGTGACCCATTTTTGTTGGTTGTTTTGTCTCTCTCTCTCTCTCTCTCTCTCTCTCTCTCTCTCTCTCTCTCTCTCTCTTCTCTTCCTCCCTCTCTCCCCCTCTCTCCCTCTCTCTGTTTCTCTCTCTCTCTTTCTCTCTCCCCCTCTCTTTCTCCCCCTCTCTCTCCCCCCTCCCTCCCTCCCTCTCTCCCTCCCCCCCTCTCTCTCTCTCTCTCTTTCTCTCTCTCTCTCTCTCTCCCTCTCTCTTCTCTCTTTTTCCCCCTCCCCCCTCCAGGACCCAGTGTTGTTCTCCGGCTCTCTGAGGATGAATCTGGACCCCTTCGATGGCTACTCTGATGAGGAGGTGTGGAGAGCCCTGGAGCTCTCCCATCTCAAGAGCTTTGTGTCGGGCCTGCCGGACAAACTCAACCACGAGTGTTCAGAGGGAGGAGAGAACCTCAGGTACACAAACCTCTGTATCCCTCTATGCAACGTTCCTACATCTGTCTCTCCCCCCCCGGTTCCCCTTTGTGATGTCATCTGGTCTCTCTCCTCTCTCTTCCCTCTCTTCTTACCTCCTTCCCTCTCTCTCTTCTCTCATCTCTCTCTTCCCTCTCACCTCCTTCCCTCTCTCATCCTTTCCTCCTCTCTCTCTCTCTCTCTCATCTCTCTCTTCTCTCTTCGTACCTCCTTCCCTCGCTCATCCTTTTCATCTCTCTCCCCTCTCTTATTAACATCTTCTCTCTCTCCCACTCTCCAGTCTGGGTCAGCGCCAGCTGGTGTGTCTGGCCCGAGCCCTCCTGAGGAAGACTAAGATCCTGGTTCTGGATGAGGCCACGGCTGCTGTGGACCTGGAGACAGACAACCTGATCCAGTCCACCATCAGAACCCAGTTTGATGACTGTACTGTTCTGACCATCGCACACAGACTCAATACTATCATGGACTACACCAGGTAATATACACTTATATACACTGAGTGTACAAAACATTAGGAACACCTTCCTAATATTGAGTTGCCCCCCCCTCCTTTTGGCCTCAGAACAGCCTCAATTCGTCGGGGCATGGACTCTACAAGGTGTTGAAAGCGTTCCACAGGGATGCTGGCCCATGTTGACTCCAATGCTTCCCACAGTTGTGTCAAGTTGGCTGGATGTCCTTTGGGTGGTGGACCATTCTTGATACACACGGGAACAGTTGAGCGTGAAAAACCCAGCAGCGTTCAAAGGCACTTAAACCTTTTGTCTCGCCCATTCACCCTATGTCTCAATTACACAATCCATGTGTCAATTGTCTCAAAGCTAAAACATCTATCTATCTATCTATCTATCTATCTATCTATCTATCTATCTATCTATCTATCTATCTATCTATCTATCTATCTATCTATCTATCTATCTATCTATCTATCTATCTATCTATCTATCTATCTATCTATCTATCTATCTATCTATCTATCTATCTATCTATCTATCTATCTATCTATCTATCTATCTATCTATCTATCTATCTATCTATCTATCTATCTATCTATCTATCTATCTATCTATCTATCTATCTATCTATCTATCTATCTATCTATCTATCTATCTATCTATCTATCTATCTATCTATCTATCTATCTATCTATCTATCTATCTATCTATCTATCTATCTATCTATCTATCTATCTATCTATCTATCTATCTATCTATCTATCTATCTATCTATCTATCTATCTATCTATCTATCTATCTATCTATCTATCTATCTATCTATCTATCTATCTATCTATCTATCTATCTATCTATCTATCTATCTATCTATCTATCTATCTATCTATCTATCTATCTATCTATCTATCTATCTATCTATCTATCTATCTATCTATCTATCTATCTATCTATCTATCTATCTATCTATCTATCTATCTATCTATCTATCTATCTATCTATCTATCTATCTATCTATCTATCTATCTATCTATCTATCTATCTATCTATCTATCTATCTATCTATCTATCTATCTATCTATCTATCTATCTATCTATCTATCTATCTATCTATCTATCTATCTATCTATCTATCTATCTATCTATCTATCTATCTATCTATCTATCTATCTATCTATCTATCTATCTATCTATCTATCTATCTATCTATCTATCTATCTATCTATCTATCTATCTATCTATCTATCTATCTATCTATCTATCTATCTATCTATCTATCTATCTATCTATCTATCTATCTATCTATCTATCTATCTATCTATCTATCTATCTATCTATCTATCTATCTATCTATCTATCTATCTATCTATCTATCTATCTATCTATCTATCTATCTATCTATCTATCTATCTATCTATCTATCTATCTATCTATCTATCTATCTATCTATCTATCTATCTATCTATCTATCTATCTATCTATCTATCTATCTATCTATCTATCTATCTATCTATCTATCTATCTATCTATCTATCTATCTATCTATCTATCTATCTATCTATCTATCTATCTATCTATCTATCTATCTATCTATCTATCTATCTATCTATCTATCTATCTATCTATCTATCTATCTATCTATCTATCTATCTATCTATCTATCTATCTATCTATCTATCTATCTATCTATCTATCTATCTATCTATCTATCTATCTATCTATCTATCTATCTATCTATCTATCTATCTATCTATCTATCTATCTATCTATCTATCTATCTATCTATCTATCTATCTATCTATCTATCTATCTATCTATCTATCTATCTATCTATCTATCTATCTATCTATCTATCTATCTATCTATCTATCTATCTATCTATCTATCTATCTATCTATCTATCTATCTATCTATCTATCTATCTATCTATCTATCTATCTATCTATCTATCTATCTATCTATCTATCTATCTATCTATCTATCTATCTATCTATCTATCTATCTATCTATCTATCTATCTATCTATCTATCTATCTATCTATCTATCTATCTATCTATCTATCTATCTATCTATCTATCTATCTATCTATCTATCTATCTATCTATCTATCTATCTATCTATCTATCTATCTATCTATCTATCTATCTATCTATCTATCTATCTATCTATCTATCTATCTATCTATCTATCTATCTATCTATCTATCTATCTATCTATCTATCTATCTATCTATCTATCTATCTATCTATCTATCTATCTATCTATCTATCTATCTATCTATCTATCTATCTATCTATCTATCTATCTATCTATCTATCTATCTATCTATCTATCTATCTATCTATCTATCTATCTATCTATCTATCTATCTATCTATCTATCTATCTATCTATCTATCTATCTATCTATCTATCTATCTATCTATCTATCTATCTATCTATCTATCTATCTATCTATCTATCTATCTATCTATCTATCTATCTATCTATCTATCTATCTATCTATCTATCTATCTATCTATCTATCTATCTATCTATCTATCTATCTATCTATCTATCTATCTATCTATCTATCTATCTATCTATCTATCTATCTATCTATCTATCTATCTATCTATCTATCTATCTATCTATCTATCTATCTATCTATCTATCTATCTATCTATCTATCTATCTATCTATCTATCTATCTATCTATCTATCTATCTATCTATCTATCTATCTATCTATCTATCTATCTATCTATCTATCTATCTATCTATCTATCTATCTATCTATCTATCTATCTATCTATCTATCTATCTATCTATCTATCTATCTATCTATCTATCTATCTATCTATCTATCTATCTATCTATCTATCTATCTATCTATCTATCTATCTATCTATCTATCTATCTATCTATCTATCTATCTATCTATCTATCTATCTATCTATCTATCTATCTATCTATCTATCTATCTATCTATCTATCTATCTATCTATCTATCTATCTATCTATCTATCTATCTATCTATCTATCTATCTATCTATCTATCTATCTATCTATCTATCTATCTATCTATCTATCTATCTATCTATCTATCTATCTATCTATCTATCTATCTATCTATCTATCTATCTATCTATCTATCTATCTATCTATCTATCTATCTATCTATCTATCTATCTATCTATCTATCTATCTATCTATCTATCTATCTATCTATCTATCTATCTATCTATCTATCTATCTATCTATCTATCTATCTATCTATCTATCTATCTATCTATCTATCTATCTATCTATCTATCTATCTATCTATCTATCTATCTATCTATCTATCTATCTATCTATCTATCTATCTATCTATCTATCTATCTATCTATCTATCTATCTATCTATCTATCTATCTATCTATCTATCTATCTATCTATCTATCTATCTATCTATCTATCTATCTATCTATCTATCTATCTATCTATCTATCTATCTATCTATCTATCTATCTATCTATCTATCTATCTATCTATCTATCTATCTATCTATCTATCTATCTATCTATCTATCTATCTATCTATCTATCTATCTATCTATCTATCTATCTATCTATCTATCTATCTATCTATCTATCTATCTATCTATCTATCTATCTATCTATCTATCTATCTATCTATCTATCTATCTATCTATCTATCTATCTATCTATCTATCTATCTATCTATCTATCTATCTATCTATCTATCTATCTATCTATCTATCTATCTATCTATCTATCTATCTATCTATCTATCTATCTATCTATCTATCTATCTATCTATCTATCTATCTATCTATCTATCTATCTATCTATCTATCTATCTATCTATCTATCTATCTATCTATCTATCTATCTATCTATCTATCTATCTATCTATCTATCTATCTATCTATCTATCTATCTATCTATCTATCTATCTATCTATCTATCTATCTATCTATCTATCTATCTATCTATCTATCTATCTATCTATCTATCTATCTATCTATCTATCTATCTATCTATCTATCTATCTATCTATCTATCTATCTATCTATCTATCTATCTATCTATCTATCTATCTATCTATCTATCTATCTATCTATCTATCTATCTATCTATCTATCTATCTATCTATCTATCTATCTATCTATCTATCTATCTATCTATCTATCTATCTATCTATCTATCTATCTATCTATCTATCTATCTATCTATCTATCTATCTATCTATCTATCTATCTATCTATCTATCTATCTATCTATCTATCTATCTATCTATCTATCTATCTATCTATCTATCTATCTATCTATCTATCTATCTATCTATCTATCTATCTATCTATCTATCTATCTATCTATCTATCTATCTATCTATCTATCTATCTATCTATCTATCTATCTATCTATCTATCTATCTATCTATCTATCTATCTATCTATCTATCTATCTATCTATCTATCTATCTATCTATCTATCTATCTATCTATCTATCTATCTATCTATCTATCTATCTATCTATCTATCTATCTATCTATCTATCTATCTATCTATCTATCTATCTATCTATCTATCTATCTATCTATCTATCTATCTATCTATCTATCTATCTATCTATCTATCTATCTATCTATCTATCTATCTATCTATCTATCTATCTATCTATCTATCTATCTATCTATCTATCTATCTATCTATCTATCTATCTATCTATCTATCTATCTATCTATCTATCTATCTATCTATCTATCTATCTATCTATCTATCTATCTATCTATCTATCTATCTATCTATCTATCTATCTATCTATCTATCTATCTATCTATCTATCTATCTATCTATCTATCTATCTATCTATCTATCTATCTATCTATCTATCTATCTATCTATCTATCTATCTATCTATCTATCTATCTATCTATCTATCTATCTATCTATCTATCTATCTATCTATCTATCTATCTATCTATCTATCTATCTATCTATCTATCTATCTATCTATCTATCTATCTATCTATCTATCTATCTATCTATCTATCTATCTATCTATCTATCTATCTATCTATCTATCTATCTATCTATCTATCTATCTATCTATCTATCTATCTATCTATCTATCTATCTATCTATCTATCTATCTATCTATCTATCTATCTATCTATCTATCTATCTATCTATCTATCTATCTATCTATCTATCTATCTATCTATCTATCTATCTATCTATCTATCTATCTATCTATCTATCTATCTATCTACAGGGTGATAGTGATGGACCAAGGTCTGATCACAGAGATGGACTCTCCCTCCAACCTCATCTCCGAGAGAGGACAGTTCTACCTGATGTGTAGGGAGGCCGGCCTGGTCTGAGCCCTCCCCAGCCAGGAGGCTCCTGAATCGGGTAAACCCAGCCACTTCACCCCCTCCCCACCCCCACGGCTGGAGGGGCCAGTAGGGATCAAACGGCCAGAGGCACCAGGACAGTAAATACTAAAGACTAGAGCTACAGAAATAAAACCCTTTTAAACTCCTTTCATTTTTTAAAAATATTTTGTGAAAGGATATGAGGAGTGAAGACGGATGAGAGTGATGTAGGGCTGATGTGGGGATCGATACAGGATCCCCGCCACGGGGGGAACATACGTGGTTCTGTAGAAGAGAGCGTTAGCACTCAACCTGACTCCGGGCCCAGAAATATACACTTTTAAACGTCTTATTTCCACCATGGACAGAATGGATCACAACTATCTCAGGACAGAGGCTGTCTGTTTAGATCCCAAATGGCAGCCTAATTATGGGCCCTGGTCTAAAGTAGTGCACTATATAGGGAATAGGGTGCCATTGGACTCTGGTCTAAAGTAGTGCACTATATAGGGAATAGGGTGCCATTGGACTCTGGTCTAAAGTAGTGCACTATATAGGGAATAGGTTACCATTGGACTCTGGTCTAAAGTAGTGCACTATATAGGGAATAGGGTGCCTTTGGACTCTGGTCTAAAGTAGTGCACTATATAGGGAATAGGGTGCCATTGGACTCTGGTCTAAAGTAGTGACTATATAGGGAATAGGTTACCATTGGACTCTGGTCTAAAGTAGTGCACTATATAGGGAATAGGGTGCCATTGGACTCTGGTCTAAAGTAGTGCACTATATAGGGAATAGGTTACCATTGGACTCTGGTCTAAAGTAGTGCACTATATAGGGAATAGGGTGCCATTGGACTCTGGTCTAAAGTAGTGCACTATATAGGGAATAGGGTGCCATTGGACTCTGGTCTAAAGTAGTGCACTATATAGGGAATAGGTTACCATTGGACTCTGGTCTAAAGTAGTGCACTATATAGGGAATAGGGTGCCATTGGACTCTGGTCTAAAGTAGTGCACTATATAGGGAATAGGTTACCATTGGACTCTGGTCTAAAGGAGTGCACTATATAGGGAATAGGGTGCCATTGGACTCTGGTCTAAAGGAGTGCACTATATAGGGAATAGGTTACCATTGGACTCTGGTCTAAAGTAGTGCACTATATAGGGAATAGGGTGCCATTGGACCCTGGTCTAAAGGAGTGCACTATATAGGGAATAGGTTACCATTGGACTCTGGTCTAAAGTAGTGCACTATATAGGGAATAGGGTGCCATTTGGGACACAGTCTATGTGTAACCCTGCGTTGGACATTAAGCTTCTTTTTTTTTATGTTGAACTACTTGGACAGGATATGACATCATAGGACGCTGCTGACCTCTCACGGCCTTGTGATGAGGCAGAACCGCGCGACGGACGCACGAGGAGAAGAGGATGGAGGGATGAATGAATGAATGAGAGGGGGGCTTGATAAACAGACGCTCAGCGAGGAAGCAACTTATATGCAACACACATGTGCACACACACAAAACGCAACACGCAACACGCAACATACCCATACACCCGTTAGAGGTGCTAAAGGAGTTACTAGACTGGTCACCAATCAGACCCATTAGAGGTGCTAAAGGAGTTACTAGACTGGTCACCAATCAGACCCATTAGAGGTGCTAAAGGAGTTACTAGACTGGTCACCAATCAGACCCATTAGAGGTGCTAAAGGAGTTACTAGACTGGTCACCAATCAGACCCATTAGAGGTGCTAAAGGAGTTACTAGACTGGTCACCAATCAGACCCGTTAGAGGTGCTAAAGGAGTTACTAGACTGGTCACCAATCAGACCCATTAGAGGTGCTAAAGGAGTTACTAGACTGGTCACCAATCAGACCCGTTAGAGGTGCTAAAGGAGTTACTAGACTGGTCACCAATCAGACCCATTAGAGGTGCTAAAGGAGTTACTAGACTGGTCACCAATCAGACCCATTAGAGGTGCTAAAGGAGTTACTAGACTGGTCACCAATCAGACCCGTTAGAGGTGCTAAAGGAGTTACTAGACTGGTCACCAATCAGACCCATTAGAGGTGCTAAAGGAGTTACTAGACTGGTCACCAATCAGACCCATTAGAGGTGCTAAAGGAGTTACTAGACTGGTCACCAATCAGACCCATTAGAGGTGCTAAAGGAGTTACTAGACTGGTCACCAATTAGACACAGCAATCAAAGCCTTTAGTCTTAATCAAGATCAACATATATTATCATCTAAAAACATTCAAAATGCAGACAAGTTGTGTGACCTGGGTCCAACTTCAAACTGTATGTACATATTTGTGGCACCTAAAGAGAATTTATTTAGATTTGTACAAAAAAGAGGTATGAAATAACCAAATAGTTTATTGGATTTATGATGGGAGGTCCATTTCCTTCATTAGATCATCTTATGTAAATGTCTTCAATAAGATCCTTGCTATAACCTGATTGTGATGATTGTTAAGGGTAATGTGTCTTCTCAGTTAAACACCTGTTGTTAAGGGAAATGTGTCTTCTCAGTAAAACACCTGTTGTTACGGGTAATGTGTCTTCTCATTAAAACACCTGTTGTTACGGGTAATGTGTCTTCTCATTAAAACACCTGTTGTTAATGGGAATGTGTGTTCTCAGTAAAACACCTGTTGTTAAGGGAAATGTGTCTTCTCATTAAAACACCTGTTGTTACGGGTAATGTGTCTTCTCATTAAAACACCTGTTGTTACGGGTAATGTGTCTTCTCATTAAAACACCTGTTGTTAATGGGAATGTGTGTTCTCAGTAAAACACCTGTTGTTAAGGGTAATGTGTCTTCTCATTAAAACACCTGTTGTTAATGGGAATGTGTGTTCTCAGTAAAACACCTGTTGTTAAGGGTAATGTGTATTCTCATTAAAACACCTGTTGTTAAGGGGAATGTGTGTTCTCAGTAAAACACCTGTTGAAATAAAGCTACCTAATACAATACAAGGTGAGTGCTGACTGTACCAACCTTTATAGTTACCAAGTCCCAAATGACACCCTATACCCTTTATAGTGCACTACTTTTGACCAGAGCCTATAGGAAATAGGGTGCCATTTGGGACGTACGCTTTATAAATACACAGTTGAATACCGGTAGTATAACATAACATATTAACTGTAAGGCGAGCAGCCTCAACAACTCTCTCAACATCGTCCTCTCTCCTCACACAAAGGGCTAAGTCAAAATCCACAGGAATTAGTTTTGTACTGTATTATAGCAATGTGTATATTTTTATGGTATAATTCTACATTTCGTCTGACTTGAAACTTGTTCATATTATCTGTCAAGATCTATTTCTGAGGTAGCTCTGGTCCAGTGCGTTACGTAAAGCTTGCGGATGCTGAGCATTCAAGCAAGCCGCACGACATAACGCCTTGGACCAGAGATATTGTACGGGTTACAGGGGGACAGGTTGGTAAAATGGAGTACTGTTTTAATATCCTGTTTCTGCTGCTTCTACTTAACAGAGAGAAATAAAGGCTGTCAACAACAGTGAAACAAAGCAGTGGTGTTGTTCCCTCATGTCTCCCTCACACATAACACTCCCTGTATTACACCACCTGGTACAGGGAGGTTAGCTGTATCAACATGGACTGGTGTGTGTCCGTCCCCCTCACACATAACACTCCCTCTATTACACCACCTGGTACAGGGAGGCTAGCTGTATCAACAGGGACTGGTGTGTGTCCGTCCCCCTCACACATAACACTCCCTGTATTACACCACCTGGTACAGGGAGGCTAGCTGTGTCAACATGGACTGGTGTGTGTCCGTCCCCCTCACACAAAACACTCCCTGTATTACACCACCTGGTACAGGGAGGCTAGCTGTATCAACATGGACTGGTGTGTGTCCGTCCCCCTCACACAAAACACTCCCTGTATTACACCACCTGGTACAGGGAGGCTAGCTGTATCAACAGGGACTGGTGTGTGTCAGGGTCTTTATACCTCTGTTGTTTTTTCTCCGTCACTCTCCAGCTCTATCTCCTCTTCCGTCAGTCTGGAGTGCTGTTCCATCTGTGGCCACAAGGTGGAGTGAGAGGATCATGTAGAAACACATGGAACGACAACTAGCGCCGTTAAACGACACATATCTTTTAGTTTAAATTAAATGTTTATTCTGTGTTCTCCATAGTTTTCGAAAATAAGAATATACAGAAAATAAACAGAAAAGTGCATTTACCTTTGCAGTACAATTTATCAGTGTATTCATCACATGACAAAATACAGATAAACCGTAAGATGCATGCACTTCCCCCACGTCCAGGTTATATCGTTACACAATATGGAATAAGGCTTGTGTTGACCAGCCAGTGGATGGCCCATGTGGGATTCATATCCTCTAGTGAAGCCAGTGGCCAGTGCCGTGCTCCAACCTGCTACTACTGAATGATGCATCAGAACATAGAACAATGATTAAGTCCCAAATGGCACCCTATCCCCTATATAGTACACTACTATTCTCACAATTCCAGTGGGTCAGAAGTTTAAACATACCCTAAGTTGACTGTGCCTTTAAACAGCTTGGAAAATTCCAGAAAATGATGTCATGGCTTTAGAAGCTTCTGATAGACTAATTGACATAATTTGAGTCAATTGGAGGTGTACCTGTGGATGTATTTCAAGGCCTACCTTCAAACTCAGTGCCTCTTTGCTTGACATCTTGTTCATCCTTGGGAGCAATTTCCAAACGCCTGAAGGTACCACGTTCATCTGTACAAACAATAGTACGCAAGTATAAACACCATGGGACCACGCAGCCGTCATACCGCTCAGGAAGGATACGCATTCTGTCTCCTAGAGATGAACGTACTTTGATGCGAAAAATGCAAATCAATCCCAGAACAACAGCAAAGGACCATGTGAAGATGCTGGAGGAAACAGGTACAAAAGTATCTATATCCACAGTAAAACAAGTCCTATATCGACATAACCTGAAAGGCCGCTCAGCAACGAAGAAGCCACTGCTCCAAAACTGCCATAAAAAAGCCAGAGTACAGTTTGCAACTGCACATGGCGACAAAGATCGTACTTTTTGGAGAAATGTGAATGTCATGGATACATTAGAACTAGTAGATATATGGAGGCTTAAATATACTGATCTAGTGAGATATACATGGCGGAGACTGAATCAAGCTAGTCGTCTTGACTTCTTTCTTATCTCATTCTCGTTGGCACCAAAAGTTTTAAAAAGTGTTGATAGGGGACAGAATGCGGTCGGACCATCATATAATAGGCATATACATTACTCTTACTGAATTTCCACGTGGGCGAGGATATTGGAAATTTAATCAAAGCCTATTGGATGATAATGTATTTATAATTAGAACAAAGGAATTTATAACTGACTTTTTCCAACATAACATAGGTACAGCGAATCCCCTTATTGTATGGGACACCTTTAAATGTGCCTTTAGAGGCCATGCAATTCAGTACTCATCTCGAAAACAAAAGCAATTTAGGTCAAAAGAGTTTATACTAACAAAGGACATAGAAAGTCTAACAGAACAGATAGATGGCAATAAAAACTGTAACATAGAGGCTCAGAATAAATTAGAGGAAAAACAAAAAGAAATGGAGAAACTTATTCAAGAAAGATCAAGTGTAATATATTATAAAAATAAAGCAAACTGGATGGAATATGGGAAAAATGCACAAAATTCTTTTTTAATCTTCAACATAGGAATGCTACTAAAAAGAACTTAATGAAACTGGTTACAATTGACGGAGTCACCCATAATTCACCAAATGATATTTTGAAGGAAGAAACAAAGTACTTTAAGCATATGTTTTCTTTTCAGTCGCCTCCATCTCCTCTAACTGAAGCTAATTGTAGAGATTTTTTTTCTATTGATAATGTCAAATTAACAGCCACACAGAAAGACTCATGTGAAGGTGAAATTACAGAGGAGGAACTTCTGGATGCAATTAAAGACTTTAAGTCCGGGAAAACTCCAGGGTTGGATGGCATACCAGTCGAGGTATACCAAACCTTTTTTGATATACTAAGAGGACCGTTATTAGCATGTTTTAACCACTCTTATGTAAATGGTAGATTATCTGACACTCAAGAAGAAGGTCTGATCTCATTATTACTGAAACAGGATACAAGTGGAAAATACAAAGATCCAGTCCATTTACAAAATTGGAGGCCCCTTACACTTCAGTGTTGTGATGCAAAAATCCTAGCAAAATGTATAGCGCATAGAATTAAAAAGGTATTGTCGGATATTATTCATTCTAATCAGACAGGTTTTTTACATGGAAGATACATTGGAGATAATATAAGGCAAGTATTGGAAACAATAGAACACTATGGAAAATATGGGAAACCAGACCTGCTATTCATAGCAGACTTCGAAAAGGCATTTGATAAAGTTCGACTGGGGTTTATATATAAATGCCTGGATCATTTCAATTTTGGAGAATCTCTTATAAAATGGGTCAAAATCATGTATAGTAACCCTAGGTGTAAAATAGTAAATAATGGCTATTTCTCAGAAAGTTTTAAACTGTCAAGAGGAGTGAAACAAGGTTGTCCACTATCGGCATATCTATTTATTGTGGCCATCGAGATATTAGCTATTAAAATCAGATCCAATGATAATATCAGAGGATTAGAAATACAGGGCTTAAAAACAAAGGTGTCATTGTACGCAGATGATTCATGTTTTCTTTTAGATCCACAACTAGAATCCCTCCACAGCCTCATAGAGGATCTAGATACATTTTCTAACCTCTCTGGATTGCAACCAAATTATGACAAATGTACTATATTACGTATTGGATCACTAAAAAATACAATTTTTATATTACCATGTAGTTTACCAAAAAAATGGTCTGATGGTGATGTGGATATACTCGGAATACATATCCCAAAGGAAATAAATGATCTCACTTCAATACATTTTAATAGAAAGTTAGCAAAAATAGATAAGATCTTACTACCATGGAAAGGAAAATACCTGTCAATTTGTGGAAAAATCACCCTGATTAACTCTTTAGTATTATCCCAGTTTACCTATTTGCTTATGGTCTTGCCTACGCCTAGCGAACAGTTTTTTAAATTATATGAGAAAAAATATTCAATTTTATTTGGAACGGCAAACAAGACAAAATTAAAAGAGCATATTTATATAATGAATATGAATTCGGAGGACAGAAATTATTAAATATTAAAGCGTTAGACCTATCACTAAAAGCTTCAGTCATACAAAAGTTATACTTAAATCCGAACTGGTTCTCAAGCAAATTAGTAAGATTGTCTCACCCAATGTTCAAGAAAGGCCTTTTTCCCTTTATTCAGATTACAACCTCTCACTTTCAGTTATTTGAAAAGGAAATAATCTCCCAAATGTCACTATTTCTAAAACAAGCCATAGAAAGTTGGTTGCAATTTCAATTTAATCCTCCAGAAACGACAGAACAAATAATGCAACAAATATTGTGGTTAAATTCAAATATACTAATTGACAAAAAACCTTTATTTTTTGACAGAATGTTTAAAAAAGGTATAATCTTTGTAAATGATATCATCGGTAGGACTGGTGGAGTTATGTCGCACATGCAGCTAACAAAAACATATGGAAATGTCTGCTCTACCCAAAATTACAACCAAATAATTGCAGCCTTACCGCAAAAGTGGAAGAGGAAAGTGGAAGGGGGAGAAAGTAAGGAACTTGTCTGTCGGCCTTGCATTAAAGAACATAATTGGTTAAGG
This sequence comes from Coregonus lavaretus, assembly GCF_964263955.1. NCBI lineage: Eukaryota > Metazoa > Chordata > Actinopteri > Salmoniformes > Salmonidae > Coregonus > Coregonus lavaretus. Next base: position 36,404 of record NW_028161064.1, on the reverse strand, counting down.
AAAACTGTGATAAATAAAAAAGTATATCAGTTTCACTTAAGGACCAAAGGATTGACAGCCGTCCCATATAGATTGCAAAATAGTTGGGAAGAGATCTTTGACGTACCGATCCCATGGCATAGTGTTTATGAACTGACACGCAAAACGACACCGGATTCAAAAATTTGAATCTTTCAATTTAAATTATTATAGAAAATTCTTGCTACCAATAGAATGATATTTATATGGGGGATACAATCTTCCCAGCTCTGCAGATTTTGCTGTGAAGAGTCAGAATCATTAGATCATTTGTTTTGGTTCTGTCCATTTGTAGCTTGTTTTTGGACACAGGTCCAGGAATGGCTAAAGGATTGCAATATTTACCTGGAACTAACCTTGCAGATAGCATTACTGGGTGATCTGAAAAGTCATAGTCAATCAATCAATAATATAATAATACTTTTTGCAAAAATGTTTATTTTTAATTCACAATCTGTAGAAGTAATGAGAATAGAAAGGTTCAGAACTTTTGTAAAACATCACAGTACGGTTGAAATATATATGGCAAATAGAAATCCTATATGGATGGTGTTAAGAGATAGATGGGAGGTATTGAATAAAGTTGAAGGATGGAACTAATAACAAATAACAACAAATAATAACAAAGATAGCTAATAATGTAAGCATACTGTGTCCATAATAAGTATATAGGTTGTATGTTGGGAGCTTTTGGGAAAGAGCACAGTTAGAAAGATATGGCATATAGAAGCAAACCAGATGGACATCATGAAAATGATCGGAGAGGTTGAGAGTAGAAGAAGTACAGGAGCAAAAAAATATATATTTATATATATATATATATAATATAATTATTGTAAAATTAACTCTGTCCATAAGGTGTAGATAGTAAGTATAGACCGGAAGTAGAGGCCTGGGCATTGTTGTTCACTAATTTACTCCAAGTAGGGAAAGGATGGTGGGGTTGAAAAGTAATAAAGGGGAGTATATATATAAAAAACATGGGGGATTGGAAGTGATGCAGACAATTACATTGATAGAAGATACAATCTATCTGCAATATTAAGCTGATCCATTCCCCCCACCCAAAAAAAAACAATATAAAAAAATAATAATAATAACTAAATCAATTACAAAAAAATAAAAGAAAGCAATAGTACGCAAGTATAAACACCATGGGACCACGCAGCCGTCATACCGCTCAGGAAGGATACGCATTCTGTCTCCTAGAGATGAACGTACTTTGGTGCGAAAAATGCAAATCAATCCCAGAACAACAGCAAAGGACCATGTGAAGATGCTGGAGGAAACAGGTACAAAAGTATCTATATCCACAGTAAAACGAGTCCTATATCGACATAGCCTGAAAGGCCGCTCAGCAAGGAAGAAGCCACTGCTCCAAAACTGCCATAAAAAAGCCAGACTACAGTTTGCAACTGCACATGGCGACAAAGATCGTACTTTTTGGAGAAATGTCCTCTGGTCTGATGAAACAAAAATAGAACTGTTTGGCCATAATTACCATCGTTATGTTTGGAGGAAAAAGGGGGTCGCTTGCAAGCCGAAGAACACCATCCCAACCGTGAAGCACGGGGGTGGCAGCATTATGCTGTGGGGGTGCTTTGCTGCAGGAGGGACTGGTGCACTTCACAAAATAGATGGCATCATGAGGAAGGAAAATTATGTGGCTATATTGAAGCAACATCTCAATACATCAGTCAGGAAGTTAAAGCTTGGTCGCAAATGGGTCTTCCAAATAGACAATGACCCCAAGCATACTTCCAAAGTTGTGGCAAAATGGCGTAAGGACAACAAAGTCAAGGTATTGGAGAGGCCATCACAAAGCCCTGACCTCAATCCTATAGAAAATGTGTGGACAGAACTGAAAAAGCGTGTACGAGCACGGAGGCCTACAAACCTGACTCAGTTACACCAGCTCTGTCAGGAGGAATGGGCCAAAATTCACCCAACTTATTGTGGGAAGCTTGTGGAAGGCTACCCGAAATGTTTGACCCAAGTTAAACAATTTAAAGGTGATGCTAACAAATACCAATTGAGTGCATGTAAACTTCTGACCCACTGGGAGTGTGATGAAAGAAATGAAAGCTGAAAGAAATAATTCTCTCTACTATTATTCTGACATTTCACATTCTTCAAATAAAGTGGTGATCCTAACTGACCTAAGACATTAAATATCAGGAATTGTGAAAAACTGAGTTTAAATGTATTCGGCCAAGGTGTATGTAAACTTCCGACTTCAACTGTATCTCTAAAAACAAGGAAACTATTAACAACTCATTCTTTGTATATGTAACGCTAATGCTCAAAACCATCTGCAATCATCTTCTCCTCATGAACCATACATCAGATTCACTCCAGATTCTTAGTCTTTAATGGTTTTGAGAAAAGATTATACCTGTATTATTACTGTACCTGTAGATGCATGTTAGCACATATGCTAATGATAAAAATACTTTCAAAAATCTTCTCATGAACCATAAATCAGATTGACTCTAAATTTGGTACATAGACTCAACGAATTAGCCTCTAAGGAATTTGAGAATGATTACTTGCTGCATTCAATGTCGGCCACACTACACCACTAGATGAAATGTCCTTACGTTGATGACTTGAAGTGGAAACTACGTTGATTCAACCAGGGATGGGCAAAAATGCAATTACAAGATACCATAAAGATCACTGTTTCAAAATAAACTACAAAATACTTGTATTTTAAAATACAGAAATACATTTGCAAGTAGCCAGCCCCAACAGCAACAACATTGAATACCCTCTAAATACCCCATCACCTACTGCATACCCCATCACCCCCTGAATACCCTCTAAATACCCCATCACCCCCTGAATACCCTCTAAATACCCCATCACCCCCTGAATACCCTCTAAATACCCCATCACCTACTGAATACCCTCTAAATACCCCCTCCACCCCTGAATACCCCCTCCACCCCCAACATCCATCAATACCCCCAACCAACCCATTTTACCACCTCAAAATACCCCACAATTAAACCCCCCTACCCCCAGCCACCCCTCAAATGCTCTTATCCACTCCCCTCCTACCTCCCATCCCCCTCAAATCCCCCCCAACCATCTGTTCTATATGCAACTTTACACTGACACCATCAACACCCCTTTTCCCCTGGACCCATTGCCATGACTGCATCATTGTGTGTTTTACTTGCTATGACTGATACAGTCTGTTGTTGTTTATCTACCTTAGTTAGTGCACTGACTCTAAGTCACTCTGGATAAGAGTGTCTGCTAAATGACCACATTTCTTAGTGAAAATGAACATACCAAAATGAACTGCAAAGGGCAAACTACTAAAAAGTGCACCCCTTAGGGTCCTCAGGACCAGGAATAAAGAACACTGATCTACAGTATGGTACAGCAGCTTTCCCAGAAGCCTGGTTCAGCTCTGGGCAGAGCTCTGGATTCAGTTTCCATGTCGATCCTGGTATCCCTAGAATCCCTGGGAGCGGGGCTTGGAGCAGGGCTTGGGACGTGGCTTGGAGCAGGGCTTGGGGCGAGGCTTGTGAATGGGATTTGGGCGTGGGTGGAATAGCCCGCCTGTTCCAGGAAGTCCTCCAATGATGAATGGCTGTGAATGATCATGAGCAACTCCCTACTGAGGCGATAGGTGTTGACCGGGTCGAAGCTCCTCAGGTCCTCGTGCTGGGTCACATAGACCTTATCCACTGTCCTGTCTGGACGCGTGCTGATGATGAGGCGGTCCATATTGCTGTTATCTATGTGACCAGTGTAGTCCTTCCTGACATAATTAGGCATGGAATTAGATGCTGTGAGGTGGAGGTTGCCCACCTCATAGAATGGGTAGACATCATCAGGAAGCAGCTTCTTGCAGACGTTGTTGTCACACTCCAGTCTGTTATAGAAGTGATGGAAACCAAAGCCTCCCTCTTTCGGGTTGTACTTTGCAACCATCTGGTTGTCATTGTTGAAGACGATGTAATCGTTGGCGAACCAGAAAAGGAGCTTGAGTCCATGCCTGGGCGAGGGACGACCAAACCTAGAAGCTCTAAGCTCCGCCATATTGTTCAATGTTCGAACCATGGTACCCCTGGGGGAGGGAGAGAGAGAGAGAGAGGGGGAAAGGGATAGAGAGAGAGAGAGAGAAGGAGAGAGAGAGTAAGAGAGAGAGAGAGAGAGAGGAGGAGGAGAGGAAAACAGAAAGCATTAAATAATAGAGTTCATGTTGATACAGTTAAGTTACCTTCCATATATTAGCCTCTGCTAGGAGGTCTGAACCTTTATGGCACAGGAGTGTACTACTGTGGATGTTCCCTAAATCACTACCCTGGCAATAGTGTTACAGGCTTTGGATTTTCCATTTATATTTCGAGGTTAGACGGTAGCACGTTAGCACGTTAGCACGTGGGGAGCACCGATTGGTGTCACCTCGTTAGTCAGTATGTGTTACACCAGTTCTGGCTTGTCCATCTCATTAGTCGGAAGGTGTTTCACCTGTTGTGGCCCTGGTGATATTAAAGTGGCTGGCCCAGTTCTCCAGTTGTCTTGAGCGATGTGGAGGGTTAACATCTAAAGTTGTTTTGAGAGATGTGGAGGGTTAACATCTTTAGTTGTCTTGAGAGATGTGGAGGGTTGACATCTTTAGTTGTTTTGAGAGATGTGGAGGGTTAACATCTTTAGTTGTTTTTGAGAGATGTGGAGGGTTAACATCTTTAGTTGTCTTGAGAGATGTGGAGGGTTAACATATTTAGTTGTTTTGAGAGATGTGGAGGGTTAACATCTTTAGTTGTATTGAGAGATGTGGAGGGTTAACATCTTTAGTTGTCTTGAGAGATGTGGAGGGTTAACGTATTTAGTTGTTTTGAGAGATGTGGAGGGTTAACATCTTTAGTTGTATTGAGAGATGTGGATGGTTAACATCTTTAGTTGTCTTGAGAGATGTGGAGGGTTAACATCTTTAGTTGTCTTGAGAGATGTGGAGGGTTAACATATTTAGTTGTCTTGAGAGATGTGGAGGGTTAACATCTTTAGTTGTCTTGAGAGATGTGGAGGGTTAACATCTTTAGTTGTCTTGAGAGATGTGGAGGGTTAACATCTTAAGTTGTCTTGAGAGATGTGGAGGGTTAACATCTTTAGTTGTTTTTGAGAGATGTGGAGGGTTAACATCTTTAGTTGTCTTGAGAGATGTGGAGGGTTAACATCTTTAGTTGTCTTGAGAGATGTGGAGGGTTAACATCTTTAGTTGTCTCTCCCTATTTTCATTTCTAGACTAAATCCTTTATCTGATAGTTCCTGGTTACATTTTGCTCCACTTTGTGGTTTGCTTCCTGTCTTTCAGTTTGGGGTTTTTCTTTTGTTTGCCTCCTCTTGGGCAGATTTAGTGGGTCTCATAGTGGGTCTCATAGTGGGTCTCATAGTGGGTCTCATAGTGGGTCTCATAGTGGGTCTCATAGTGGGTCTCATAGTGGGTCTTTTAGGTCCCAGTTGTTGTTGCTAGTCCTCTTCCTGTGGACACCCCCATGAGTGTCTTTCAGAGCCCCTCCTAAAACCCCACCTGTTTCGTTTTGGTTGTTGTCAGTGACTCTTTGTTAGTTCCCCTTTCTGTTTGAGCAACAATTTTTGGGGTTTTCTTGCTGTGGAATGTGACAATAGGACAGTTGTTATCATTGGCCTAAAATAGCTGTGGTTACCTAGTAACGTTAGCACTCTTGACGATTATCATTAAACGTCATCAACATGAACAGCCCAGCAGGTTTGAACACATTTTCACTCACAAGAATTTGGCAGCACAGCATCTAGAGACAATACACTGTAAATGAGTCCCAAATGGCACCCCATTCCCTATATAGTGCACTTCTTTTGAACAGGGCCCCATAGGGAATAGGGTGTAATTTGGGACAAAGCCTGGATGATACAAGTGTTAGTTTGAAAATACAATCTCCTAAAGGATCCAGGAACATGAAACTTCAAGGAAATAAAATAATTTACAACCTAACAATGAATGTGAGGTTTAAACAGTTACAAAAAAGTATGTTATAAACAGAGGGAAAATCTGTCACTCTTACTGTACAATGTTTTAATGTAGAAAAAGGGTTGATATATATTTTCAACCACAATCTGTCAGGCTTCCAATAATGTCAAGTTATTAAAGTATAATATATTTTGATAATAATGCTATATTATTCTGAAAAACGTAATATAAAAAAATTATATAAATGTTCACTGAGTGAACAAAGCATTAGAACACCTGCTCATTCCATGATATAGACTGACCAGGTGAATCCAGGTAAAAGCTATGATCCCTTATTAATGTCACTTGTTAAATCCACTTCGATCAGTGTACACGAAGGGGAGGAGACAGGTTAAAGAAGGATTGTTAAGACTTGAGACAATTGAGACATGGATTGTGTATGTGTGCCATTCAGAGGGTGAATTGGCAAGACAAAATATTTAAGTGCCTTTGAATGTGGTATGGTAGTAGGTGCCAGGCGCACCGGTTTGAGTGTGTCACAAACTGCAATGCTTCTGGGGTTTTCATGCCCCGACGAATTGAGGCTGTTCTGAGGGCAAAAGTATTTTTTTTTTGGGGGGGCAACTCAATATTAGGAAGGTGTTCCTAATGGTTTGTACACTCAGTGTATATTATATATATATATATATATATAATTGATTTTGAATCACGTCCCTTAGCTAGTTAGATTATAACTGTTGTTGTATCTGATAAACAATAAGACTGGAGAGCAGACCTAGATGAACTCAGATTAGATCAGACCTAGATGAACTCAGATTAGATCAGACCTAGATGAACTCAGATTAGATCAGACCTAGATGAACTCAGATTAGATCAGACCTAGATGAACTCAGATTAGATCAAATAAAGTATAAAGTTGTTAATTGTGAGTTAGATTCAGGCATATTCCTTCCAAGAGAGTCAGACCTACAAAAATATACATCACAGACTAGATCTAACTTGTTTAGTAAGGACAGACTAGATCTAACTTGTTTAGTAAAGACAGACTAGATCTAACTTGTTTAGTAAGGACAGACAAGATCACAAAAAAGCACATCATTAAAAAAACTGTACAATACCTGGTGTCTTAAAATAAATGTAATTTTTTCTGGTGCTCGATGTCCGTCTAGATCTGTATGATGCCGTGTGAGAGGTTGATTGGATGATCTGCAAGCTCTGTCACCTGTGTGAGTGTATGTGTGTGTGTGAGTGTGAGTGTGAGTGTGTGTGTGTGTGTGTGTGTGTGTGTGTGTGTGTGTGTGTGTGTGTGTGTGTGTGTGTGTGTGTGTGTGTGTGTGTGTGTGTGTGTGTGTGTGTGTGTGTGTGTGTGTGTGTGTGTGTGTGTGTGTGTGTGTGTGTGTGTGTGTGTGTGTGTGTGTGTGTGTGTGTGTGTGTGTGTGTGTGTGTGTGTGTGTGTGTGTGTGTGTGTGTGTGTGTGTGTGTGTGTGTGTGTGTGTGTGTGTGTGTGTGTGTGTGTGTGTGTGTGTCATCATATACTCTGGGGGCAGGACTAACCATGAAGATCCCAGAGTATTCAGGAAATGAAACTGAAAGTAATCCAGTCCTGTGCTGAGCTGGGCTGGGCTGTGTTCCATACTTTCTGCCTCCTCGATTCATAAAGCGTCTTTGAGTTGGAGTTATGATCTAGGATCAGTTTTAATCCTTATAATCATAATGAATATGATTACATGGACAGGGGGACCTGATCCTAGACCAGCCAAGGGCTGAGAGAATCTGGGTTGAGGTCAGTGATAAAGTAGTCTACAGTACTAATTTATATATTTATATACCATTTAGCAGACGCTTTTATCCAAAGCGACTTACAGTCATGCATGCATAAATTTTTATGTATGGGTGGTCCCGGGGATGCCAAGAGATGAGCTGTAGGTGTACCTACCATGAGAGTCTCCTCGAAGCCTACCATTGACTATGTACAGACCCAGTATGCAACAGAGCTGCAGGAGTTGTGACCCATTTTTGTTGGTTGTTTTCTCTCTCTCTCTCTCTCTCTCTCTCTCTCTCTCTCTCTCTCTCTCTCTCTCTCTCTCTCTCTCTCTCTCTCTCTCTCTCTCTCTCTCTCTCTCTCTCTCTCTCGCTCTCTCTCTCTCTCTCTCTCTCTCTCTCTCAAACTCAACCACGAGTGTTCAGAGGGAGGAGAGAACCTCACGTACACAAACCTCTGTATTCCTCTATGTAACGTTCCTACATCTGTTACTCTCTTTCTCCTCCCCCCCGGTTCCCCTTTGTGATGTCATCTGGTCCTCTCTCCTCTCTCTTCCCTCTCTTCATACCTCCTTCCCTCTCTCATCCTTCTCTTCTCTCTCTCTCTCTCCTCTCTTATTAACATCTTCTCTCTCCTCTCTTATTAACATCTTCTCTCTCTCTCTCTCCTCTCTTATTAACATCTTCTCTCTCTCTCTCTCCTCTCTTATTAACATCTTCTCTCTCTCTCTCTCCTCTCTTATTAACATCTTCTCTCTCTCTCTCTCCTCTCTTATTAACATCTTCTCTCTCTCTCTCCTCTCTTATTAACATCTTCTCTCTCCTCTCTTATTAACATCTTCTCTCTCCTCTCTTATTAACATCTTCTCTCTCCTATCTTATTAACATCTTCTCTCTTATTAACATCTTCTCTCTCTCTCTCCTCTCTTATTAACATCTTCTCTCTCTCTCTCCTCTCTTATTAACATATTCTCTCTCCTCTCTTATTAACATCTTCTCTCTCCTCTCTTATTAACATCTTCTCTCTCTCTCTCTCTCCTCTCTTATTAACAGCTTCACAGATACAGGGAGGTTAGCTGTATCAACATGGACTGGTGTGTGTCCGTCCCCCTCACACATAACACTCCCTGTATTACACCACCTGGTACAGGGAGGCTAGCTGTATCAACATGGACTGGTGTGTGTCCGTCCCCCTCACACAAAACACTCCCTGTATTACACCACCTGGTACAGGGAGGCTAGCTGTATCAACATGGACTGGTGTGTGTCCGTCCCCCTCACACAAAACACTCCCTGTATTACACCACCTGGTACAGGGAGGCTAGCTGTATCAACATGGACTGGTGTGTGTCCGTCCCCCTCACACAAAACACTCCCTGTATTACACCACCTGGTACAGGGAGGCTAGCTGTATCAACATGGACTGGTGTGTGTCCGTCCCCCTCACACAAAACACTCCCTGTATTACACCACCTGGTACAGGGAGGCTAGCTGTATCAACATGGACTGGTGTGTGTCCGTCCCCCTCACACATAACACTCCCTGTATTACACCACCTGGTACAGGGAGGCTAGCTGTATCAACATGGACTGGTGTGTGTCCGTCACCCTCACACAAAACACTCCCTGTATTACACCACCTGGTACAGGGAGGCTAGCTGTATCAACATGGACTGGTGTGTGTCCGTCCCCCTCACACAAAACACTCCCTGTATTACACCACCTGGTACAGGGAGGCTAGCTGTATCAACATGGACTGGTGTGTGTCCGTCCCCCTCACACAAAACACTCCCTGTATTACACCACCTGGTACAGGGAGGCTAGCTGTATCAACATGGACTGGTGTGTGTCAGGGTCTTTATACCTCTGTTGTTTTTTCTCCGTCCCTCTTCAGCTCTATCTCCTCTTCCGTCAGTCTGGGGTGCTGTTCCATCTGTGGCCACAAGGTGGAGTGAGAGGATCATGTAGAAACACATGGAACGACAACCAGCGCCGTTAAACGAGACATATCTTTTAGTTTAAATTAAATGTTTATTCTATGATTCGCTCCATAGTTTCGAAAATAAAAATATATAGAAAATAAACAGAAAAGTCTATTTAGCTTTGCTGTATAATTGATCAGTATATTCACATGACAAAAGACAGATCAACCGTAAGATGCATGCACTTCCCCCACGTCCAGGTTATATCGTTACACAATATGGAATAAGGCTTGTGTTGACCAGCCAGTGGATGGCCCATGTGGGATTCACATCCTCTAGTGAAGCCAGTAGCCAGTGCCGTGCTCCAACCTGCTACTACTGAATGATGCATCAGAACATAGAACAATGAATGAGTCCCAAATGATACCCTATCCCCTAAATAGTACACTACTTTTTATGGGCCCTGGTCAAAAGTAGTGCACTACATAGGGAATAGGGTGCCATATGGGATGCGACACTCATGTACATTCTCAGTTCTCTTCTCTCTTCTAATCTAAGCCAAGTGACTGACAGGAGAGATGACCAATGGCTCTGGGCTTGGATTTAAAAGATGGCAACCGGTGCTGAAGGTGGGTTTTCCCAGTGAAGGTGCAGCCAGTGAAAGAATAGATATGAGACCTGGCCTCCACATCGTAGAAGGAGACCTGCCCCTCTTTATAATCCACAAACACCCCCACCTTCTGGGGGTGAGCCAGGTAGAGGATGAGGTGGTGTTGGCCTGGTAGTCCTTAGCATGAAGCTGCATCTCCACAGTCCAAAGCCATACTCAGGCCTCTTCGGTATCAACAGTACCTTCCTCTCCACAGACTCTCTGGACACTCCTTTCTTCCAAGAAGTCTTCCCCTTCACCAACACCTCATAATAGAAACTGCCTGAGAAGAAGCCCTCCTTACACAGGACAGAAGTACAGAATTGAAACCTCTTGGGGTTGTCACAAGGAATTCTCCACCTCGTGGGTAAACCTCTCATTTGTTTAATGTTCTCGTACAAAACGAGGCAGTCATAGGCAGTGTCAGGGTCAGTGTCCAGGTCAGTGTCCAGATCAGTGTCCAGGTCAGTGTCAGGGTCAGTGTCCAGGTCAGTGTCAGGGTTAGTGTCCAGGTCAGTGTCCAGGTCAGTGTCAGGGTCAGTGTCCAGGTCAGTGTCAGGGTCAATGTCAGGGTCAATGTCAGAGTCAGTGTCCAGGTCAGTGTCAGGGTCAGTGTCAGGGTCAGGGTCAGGGTCAGTGTCAGGGTCAGTGTCCAGGTCAGTGTCAGGGTCAGTGTCAGGGTCAGTGTCCAGGTCAGTGTCAGGGTCAGTGTCAGGGTCAGTGTCAGGGTCAGTGTCCAGGTCAGTGTCAGGGTCAATGTCAGGGTCAATGTCAGAGTCAGTGTCCAGGTCAGTGTCAGGGTCAGTGTCAGGGTCAGGGTCAGGGTCAGTGTCAGGGTCAGTGTCCAGGTCAGTGTCAGGGTCAATGTCAGGGTCAGGGTCAGTGTCAGGGTCAGTGTCAGGTGTCAGGGTCAGTGTCAGGGTCAAGGGTCACATCCACCTATTGTTGTTCTCTGTGTTCTTTATCTTCTTGACATGGTTAAACAACTCTAGCATTGATTGGTCACTTTTTTTTCTAAATCGGCACACAGAAACTAGAGGCCATGAGTAACTGGGTCTAAAAGAATGGCACCGATTGGCCTGTAGGGGGTGCTGTTATAAGCAGTCTCACTTAAACCCTCATATCTGTTGCCCCGTTTGATCTAGAGACTTGAAACTTTGTATGTAGGTGTCTTTCCTCATGCTGAACAAATCTGCCTCAATGACCTGTTTTACGTGTCCATTTAAATCCTTCGTAAATCCATTCCACAATAGCCCATCAACTTGAAACTTTTTAGGGTCATCAAGTCCATTACCATGATGAACCATGTTAAGTTTGGTATTGATATCTTAAAAAGGAAACATTTTAACTGTAATTGTAATTCTCATGGACTAAAAGTCAGATTTACTCCAAATGTAGTCTTTGGACTCATTACAATAGTCCCTAAAGAGTTTGAGAAAATAAAGTTGATGCATTAAAAGATTGCCACACTATACCAGTAGATGCATATTAGCACATATGCTAATATGCTAAAATATGCCAAAAATACCCCAAATGACACCAAATTTGGAATGCAGGCCCATGGTACATGTCTTAACCTAGTTTGAGAGAAGCTCAGATGGATGAGTTATTGACAAATCAACAATCTGATTTTATGTGTCCATTTAAACCACTGTAAATCCACTCCACAGAGGCCTATCAACTTGAAACTTGTCATCACTATCATGGACGTCCCTAAGATGAACCACGCTGAATTTGGTATTGATATCTCTAAAAACAAGGAAACTATTAACAACTCATTATTACCCCTTATTGTATGGGACACCTTTAAATGTGCCTTTAGAGGCCATGCAATTCAGTACTCATCTCGAAAACAAAAGCAATTTAGGTCAAAAGAGTTTATACTAACAAAGGAAATAGAAAGTCTAACAGAACAGATAGATGGCAATAAAAACTGTAACATAGAGGCTCAGAATAAATTAGAGGAAAAACAAAAAGAAATGGAGAAACTTATTCAAGAAAGATCAAGTGTAATATATTATAAAAATAAAGCAAACTGGATGGAATATGGGGGAAAATGCACAAAATTCTTTTTTAATCTTCAACATAGGAATGCTACCAAAAAGAACTTAATGAAACTGGTTACAATTGACGGAGTCACCCATAATTCACCAAATGATATTTTGAAGGAAGAAACAAAGTACTAGTTTTCTTTTCAGTCGCCTCCATCTCCTCTAACTGAAGCTAATTGTAGAGATTTTTTTTCTATTGATAATGTCAAATTAACAGCCACACAGAAAGACTCATGTGAAGGTGAAATTACAGAGGAGGAACTTCTGGATGCAATTAAAGACTTTAAGTCTGGGAAAACTCCAGGGTTGGATGGCATACCAATCGAGGTATACCAAACCTTTTTTGATATACTAAGAGGACCATTATTAGCATGTTTTAACCACTCCTATGTAAATGGTAGATTACAGTGGGGGAAAAAAGTATTTAGTCAGCCACCAATTGTGCAAGTTCTCCCACTTAAAAAGATGAGAGAGGCCTGTAATTTTCATCATAGGTACACGTCAACTATGACAGACAAATTGAGAATTTTTTTCTCCAGAAAATCACATTGTAGGATTTTTTATGAATTTATTTGCAAATTATGGTGGAAAATAAGTATTTGGTCAATAACAAAAGTTTCTCAATACTTGGTTATATACCCTTTGTTGGCAATGACACAGGTCAAACGTTTTCTGTAAGTGTTCACAAGGTTTTCACACACTGTTGCTGGTATTTTGGCCCATTCCTCCATGCAGATCTCCTCTAGAGCAGTGATGTTTTGGGGCTGTCGCTGGGCAACACAGACTTTCAACTCCCTCCAAAGATTTTCTATGGGGTTGAGATCTGGAGACTGGCTAGGCCACTCCAGGACCTTGAAATGCTTCTTACGAAGCCACTCCTTCGTTGCCCGGGCGGTGTGTTTGGGATCATTGTCGTGCTGAAAGACCCAGCCATGTTTCATCTTCAATGCCCTTGCTGATGGAAGGAGGTTTTCACTCAAAATCTCACGATACATGGCCCCATTCATTCTTTCCTTTACACGGATCAGTCGTCCTGGTCCCTTTGCAGAAAAACAGCCCCAAAGCATGATGTTTCCACCCCCATGCTTCACAGTAGGTATGGTGTTTTTTGGATGCAACTCAGCATTCTTTGTCCTCCAAACACGACGAGTTGAGTTTTTCCCAAAAAGTTATATATTTTGGTTTCATCTGACCATATGACATTCTCCCAATCCTCTTCTGGATCATCCAAATGCACTCTAGCAAACTTCAGACGGGCCTGGACATGTACTGGCTTAAGCAGGGGGACACGTCTGGCACTGCAGGATTTGAGTCCCTGGCGGCGTAGTGTGTTACTGATGGTAGGCTTTGTTACTTTGGTCCCAGCTCTCTGCAGGTCATTCACTAGGTCCCCCCGTGTGGTTCTGGGATTTTTGCTCACCGTTCTTGTAATCATTTTGACCCCATGGGGTGAGATCTTGCGTGGAGCCCCAGATCGAGGGAGATTATCAGTGGTCTTGTATGTCTTCCATTTCCTAATAATTGCTCCCACAGTTGATTTATTCAAACCAAGCTGCTTACCTATTGCAGATTCAGTCTTCCCAGCCTGGTGCAGGTCTACAATTTTGTTTCTGGTGTCCTTTGACAGCTCTTTGGTCTTGGCCACAGTGGAGTTTGGAGTGTGACTGTTTGAGGTTGTGGACAGGTGTCTTTTATACTGATAACAAGTTCATACAGGTGCCATTAATACAGGTAACGAGTGGAGGACAGAGGAGCCTCTTAAAGAAGAAGTTACAGGTCTGTGAGAGCCAGAATTCTTGCTTGTTTGTAGGTGACCAAATACTTATTTTCCACCATAATTTGCAAATAAATTCATTAAAAATCCTACAATGTGATTTTCTGGATTTTCTTTTCTCAATTTGTCTGTCATAGTTGACGTGTACCTATGATGAAAATTACAGGCCTCTCTCATCTTTTTAAGTGGGAGAACTTGCACAATTGGTGGCTGACTAAATACTTTTTTCCCCCACTGTATCTGACACTCAAGAAGAAGGTCTGATCTCATTATTACTGAAACAGGATACAAGTGGAAAATATAAAGATCCAGTCCATTTACAAAATTGGAGGCCCCTTACACTTCAGTGTTGTGATGCAAAAATCCTAGCAAAATGTATAGCGCATAGAATTAAAAAGGTATTGTCGGATATTATTCATTCTAATCAGACAGGTTTTTTACATGGAAGAAACATTGGAGATAATATAAGGCAAGTATTGGAAACAATAGAACACTATGGAAAATATGGGAAACCAGTCCTGCTATTCATAGCAGACTTCGAAAAGGCATTTGATAAAATTCGACTGGGGTTTATATATAAATGCCTGGAGCATTTCAATTTTGGAGAATCTCTTATAAAATGGGTAAAAATCATGTATAGTAACCCTAGGTGTAAAATAGTAAATAATAGCTATTTCTCAGAAAGTTTTAAACTGTCAAGAGGAGTGAAACAAGGTTGTCCACTATCGGCATATCTATTTATTGTGGCCATCGAGATGTTAGCTATTAAAATCAGATCCAATAATAATATCAGAGGATTAGAAATACAGGGCTTAAAAAAAAAGGTGTCATTGTACGCTGATGATTCATGTTTTCTTTTAAATCCACAACTAGAATCCCTCCACAGCCTCATAGAGGATCTAGATACATTTTCTAACCTCTCTGGATTACAACCAAATTATGACAAATGTACTATATTACATATTGGATCACTAAAAATAGAATTTTTACATTACCATGTAGTTTACCAATAAAATGGTCTGATGGTGATGTGGATATACTCGGAATACATATCCCAAAGGAAATAAATTATCTTACTTCAATACATTTTAATAGAAAGTTAGCAAAAATAGATAAGATCTTACTACCATGGAAAGGAAAATACCTGTCAATTTGTGGAAAAATCACCCTGATTAACTCTTTAGTATTATCCCAGTTTACCTATTTGCTTATGGTCTTGCCTACGCCTAGCGAACAGTTTTTTAAAATTATATGAGAAAAAATATTCAATTTTATTTGGAACGGCAAGCCAGACAAAATTAAAAGGGCATATTTATATAATGAATATGAATTCGGAGGACAGAAATGATTAAATATTAAAGCATTAGACCTATCACTAAAAGCTTCAGTCATACAAAAGTTATACTTAAACCCGAACTGGTTCTCAAGCAAATTAGTAAAGATTGTCTCACCCAATGTTCAAGAAAGGCCTTTTTCCCTTTATTCAGATTACAACAACTCATTTGCAGTTATTTGAAAAGGAAATAATCTCCCAAATATCACTATTTCTAAAACAAGCCATAGAAAGTTGGTTGCAATTTCAATTTAATCCACCAGAAACGACAGAACAAATAATGCAACAAATATTGTGGTTAAATTCAAATATACTAATTGACAAAAAACCTAAATTTTTTGACAGAATGTTTAAAAAAGGTATAATCTTCGTAAATGATATCATCGGTAGGACTGGTGGAGTTATGTCGCACATGCAGCTAACAAAAACATATGGAAATGTCTGCTCTACCCAAAATTACAACCAAATAATTGCAGCCTTACCGCAAAAGTGGAAGAGAAAAGTGGAAGGGGGAGAAAGTAAGGAACTTGTCTGTCGGCCTTGCATTAAAGAACATAATTGGTTAAGGAAAACTGTGATGAATAAAAAAGTATATCAGTTTCACTTAAGGACCAAAGGATTGACAGCCGTCCCATATAGATTGCAAAATAGTTGGGAAGAGATCTTTGACGTACCGATCCCATGGCATAGTGTTTATGAACTGACACGCAAAACGACACCGGATTCAAAAATTAGAATCTTTCAATTTAAATTATTATATAAAATTATTGCTACCAATATAATGTTATTTATATGGGGGATACAATCTTCCCAGCTCTGCAGATTTTGCTGTGAAGAGACAGAATCATTAGATCATTTGTTTTGGTTCTGTCCATTTGTAGCTTGTTTTTGGACACAGGTCCAGGAATGGCTAAAGGATTGCAATATTTACCTGGAGCTAACCTTGCAGATAGCATTACCGGGTGATCTGAAAAGTCATAGTCAATCAATAATATAATAATACTTTTAACAAAAATGTTTATTTTTTATTCACAATCTGTAGAAGCAATGAGAATAGAAAGGTTCAGAACGTTTGTAAAACATCACAGTACGGTTGAAATATATATGGCAAATAGAAATCCTATATGGATGGTGTTAAGAGATAGATGGGAGGTATTGAATAGAGTTGAAGGATGGGACTAATAACAAATAATAACAAAGATAGCTAATAATGTAAGCATACTGTGTCCATAATAAGTATATAGGTTGTATGTTGGGAGCTTTTGGGAAAAGAGTGTAAAATGTAAATGTAAAATGAAAGAGCACAGTTAGAAAGATATGGCATATAGAAGCAAACCGGATGGACATCATGGGGATGATCGGAGAGGTTGAGAGTGGAAGAAGTTCAGGAGCAAAAAATAAAACAAGTATATGTATATAATAGAATTATTGTAAAATTAACTCTGTCCATAAGGTGTAGATAGTAAGTATAGACCGGAAGTAGAGGCCTAAGCATTGTTGTTCACTAGTTTGCTTCAGGTGGGGAAGGGATGGCGGGGTTGAAAAGTAATAAAGGGGAGTATATACATATGGAAGTGAAAATAAATAAATAAGAAATACAAAAAAATACAAAGAAACAAAAACAAAAAGAAACTCATTATTTGCATATGTAACGCTAATGCTCAAAATCATCTGCAATCATCTCCTCATGAACCATAAATCAGATTGACTCCAGATTTGGTATACAGTAAGGGAAAAAAGTATTTGGTTCCCTGGTGATTTTGTACGTTTGCCCACTGACAAAGACATGATCAGTCTATAATTTTAATGGTAGGTTTATTTAAACAGTGAGAGACAGAATAACAACAACAAAATCCAGAAAAACGCATGTCGAAAATGTTATAAATTGATTTGCATTTTAAAGAGGGAAATAAGTATTTGACCCCTCTGCAAAACATGACTTAGTACTTGGTGGCAAAACCCTTGTTGGCAATCACAGAGGTCAGATGTTTCTTGTAGTTGGCCACCAGGTTTGCACACATCTCAGGAGGGATTTTGTTCCACTCCTCTTTGCAGAACTTCTCCAAGTCATTAAAGACCCAAGACATTAACACTTCAGTCTATTAAAACAACAGTGAGAAGCAATTTAACTCTTTCAACATTGATAGTTATTAAAGCCATAAATATATCGCATTTGATTATAAGGGAACCAATAGCTCCAGCACCAATTTTAGGGAAAAATACTTATTAGGGTTAGGATGGGGACGTTCCTCCCACATGGAGAGATAATTATGGAGAAGAAGTATACTTATCTAGTGCAAGCATTAGAATTTGTTCCGGTTAAGAATTATTGGTTAAAAGGCTATGTAATTCATAAAGTAACGCTTATGATGGAAGATTTGAAATCTGTTGAAGTTTCACAGTCACCAAAGGAGTTCAGGAAGTATATGTTACAGTAGTCACTCCAACAGTAAATAATACACATAGGATATCGGTAGCTTTCCCACTAGAAATAATTAAGGTTAATACATCAACTAAATCAACTACTTTAATGGTAACTTTGGAAGGGATTAATGATACGATGGCAATAGCAAATGTAGGAAGTATGACACCGACAACAACTTTTCTGAAATTAAAGGGGGTAGCAAGAAGGACTCAGGGGTTATGTTACGGATGGAGAGTGCTGTCAATGATAGTACGAATAGGGTTAAAATAGGAGAGCAGATAGTAGTAGAGAGAATAGTGAAGGATACTATCATGGTGGTACAGGATGAGGTCTTTGATTTTAATGACAGACAAGGAGAGGTATCTGATCAGTACCGCTCGTTAGGGAAGAGAGAAACTAAATGGATGGGTTTGATTCTTCTGTTGTGAAAATTAGAGATAGATGGGCAGGTAGGAATCTTTGGTTCCAGTGGTTAACTCATTCTGTAATATCAGTGAGGAATCTTGAGGGTCCATGTCTGGTGAGAATTCCAGTCAAACATTTTAGAGACGGTCGCTCGACCTCTATCAAGTATGTGTCAATCTTATGCTTTGTCATGACTGTTGTATCAGCAACAACAATCAGTAACAGATAAAATAATGTCGTTGTCAAAACATTTGTTTAAGCCTAGGGTTAGGTGGTATTGGGTTAAGTGAATTAACTTGGGTGCATTTGTTAGATGGAAAGTAAAATCAGGTAACAGCAAACCCTGAAGCATTTGAGGTGTAACCATTGAGGGCTAAAAATTGTTTTTGTTCTATTAAAACATATGAGGTAAGGGGTATGTTTATGGGAATATCAGATTGTGATGTTATATGATAACTTTGGGTATGCATGACCTTAAGGGTAGTAATGAGAAATAGGTAATTTTTTATGTACCAGGTAGTAGGAACAACAGGACTTTGATGGTTAAAAGATTAGCTTTTGCCTGACAATGTGACTATGGGGAAGTTTAGAGATATTTGGAGGGTTTGTGGTGATAAAGCATATATATTCTTACCCTATGGATAGACAGGATGTTGTTACATGTCAACGTTGAAGCTTCCATATGAGGTTTCTACCATTATAAGAGGGGTAGCACCGGACACAGAAATCTGAAGCTAGGTTTGAAATTGGATGAAAAGAGACATGGCTACATGTCATAGTCTTCAAGCCTATCATTGAAGGATAAATCTAAGGGAGAAGGGGGGACTTTTTCCATGGTATGGTGTAACATGTGGAAAGATCATATTGATAATATTAGTAGATACTTTGAGTGCAGATAGTTCAGATATTATCACGAGTGTTATAGATGCGTTGAAGAATATAAGGGATGCGTTTGGGAGATCTGAGAAGACTTGGTTGCAAGATCAGGTAGGCCAGTAGGGGCAGTGATGGGTTACATTTAATGGCAGCTTTGATAACACTGTGTGATGTTTGTAATTTGTTACTGACCTTTGAGAAAGCTTTGATATTGAGATAGGTTGGAGAGTGATGCCTGGAGACAACACTCAGATGCCGATGTTGACTGTTCCTGATCTGGATGATGATGGACAAGTGGAACTGAATGGATAAATATCATTTTTGATTTTTTGATGTTTTTCAAAAAAAAAAAAAAATCAATATTGGGGTGATTTTGGTATGATTTTATGAATCACAGGGGGGAAGTGTATAATTATCCTAGTTCATTATTCTATCATTTATGTGATTCATACATCATTTATATATCATTTTTATATTCTTAGTTGATATTGATGTTTAATTTGAAAGTGTTGTTTTGCAAAAGATACTGTTTGGTTTTTCCTTTTCTTCCAGAAGCATTTGGGGAACATATGGAGATTGAAATACTCAAACAAGGACAATATGACTGGAGGAGATGAAACAAGGAGGGTGTGGCCGATTTCATCATCAACAATCCATTGGAAGAGGAGACTACGGGGAGATGAAGTGTAGTGGACTACATTCCAGTGTCTGCAATGAAATATAGACATGTGTAATACATAATTGTGTCATAGCCTTAGGGATTAATTTTTGTAGAAGGATATTTGATGTTATTGAATACATGTGAGGATCTTAGAGTGGATATTTTTTGGATAGGATTTTGTTTGCAGGGGCTTACATGTGTATTTAATTGCATCATAGTTTCAAATGCATTTACATGGTTTATGAGTTTATTTGGAGTATCTAGGTGGTTGCCTGGGGCAGAGGGACCGTGAGAGAATTTTACTGTCTTGATTGATGGATGGATATCTGAAAAGATGGCTGCCGGACAGTTTTTCGCTCTTACACTCCATAGAGATTTGTTCATATTTCATAGTAATGTATTCACACTTCATAAACAGTTATTTCATAGAAAGGTATTTACACTCTAGAGAATAATGTTTTTGGTTTAATGTTAAAGATACTCAATAAGATAAATTGTTACTTGTCATAATCCTATTCTGTTTGTTTTCGAGACTGTTCGTCTCGAAGGGGGGATATGTCGTGTATTGAGATTATGACGTTGTTAAATGTTTTTAAGTGGAACTGAAAGAATGTTGATTTTAGTATCAAGAGGGAATGTTTTAGTGTAACGTCACATACAACAGACAGGAAGTGTGTTGTAGACAGGGGAGACTGGTGATTGGCCAGAAGAGGGAGCATCTTTTTGCATTGTTTATAAGTAGGGGGAAAACCGAAGGAGAAGGCAGAACGGCCATTGCAATCTGGGACGCCGTTCTCCAGACACCGCGGGTCTGTAACTTATGCTGTAACCTCGTGATTTGAATAAAAGCCTCTAACACGGTGCAGCTTGAGCGGACTCTTTGTTGACAGCAATAATTGCCACCATTCACCCGATACGACACCAGAAATCTTTCTGATTGAGAGGGGGTCAAATACTTATTTCCCTCATTAAAATGCAAATCAATTTATTACATTTTTGACATGCGTTTTTCTGGATTTTTTTGTTGTTATTCTGTCTCTCACTGTTCAAATAAACCTACCATTAAAATTATAGACTGATCATTTCTTTGTCAGTGGGCAAACGTACAAAATCAGCAGGGGATCAAATACTTTTTTCCCTCACTGTATAGACTCAATGAATTAGCCTCTAAGGAATTTGAGAATGATTACTTGCTGCATTCAATGTTGGCCACACTACACCAATAGATGAAATGCCCTTACGTTGATGACTTGCATATCCAATCAGCTTTCCACTTTGAGTTAATGTCATCACATTTATTTTTTGGGTTGAAGTGAAGTGGAAATTACGTTGATTCAATCAGGGATGGGCAAAAATACAATGACAAAATACCATAAAGATCAATGGTTCAATATAAACTACAAAATAGTGTTCTTAATAAAAAAAAACATGTATTTTGTATTTTAAAATACAGAAATATATTTGCAAGTAGCCAGCCCCAACAGCAACAACATTCTCAGTAACGGTTACAGAAACGTTTTACTTGCTATGACTGTGATACAGTCTGTTGTTGTTTATCTACCTTAGTTGAATGTGCTGACTCTAAGTCACTCTGGATAAGAGTGTCTGCTAAATGACCAAAATGTATTAGTGAAAATGATGAACATAACAAAATTAACTGCAAAGGGCAAACTACTAAAAAGTGCACCCCTTAGGGTCCTCAGGACCAGGATTAAAGAACACTGATCTACAGTATGGTACAGTAGCTTTCCCAGAAGCCTGGTTCAGCTCTGGGCAGAGCTCTGGATCCAGCTTCCATATTGATCCTAAAATCCCTAGACTCCCTGGGGGTGGGGCTTGGGGCAGGGCTTGAGGCGGGGCTTGTGAATGGGATTTGGGCGTGGGTGGAATAGCCCGCCTGTTCCAGGAAGTCCTCCAATGACATGTCCGCGGATGAATGGCTGCAGATGATCATGATTAAGCCCCTGCTGAGGCGATAGGTGTTGACCCGGTCGAAGCTCCTCAGGTCCTCGTGCTGGGTCACATAGACCTTATCCACTGTCCTGTCTGGACGCATGCTGATGATGAGGCGGTCCTTGTTGCTGTTATCTATGTTACCAGTGTAGTCCTCACTGACATACTCAGGCATGGAATAAGATGCTGTGAGGTGGAGGTTGCCCACCTCATAGAATGGGTAGCCATCATCAGGAAGCAGCTTCTTGCAGACGTTGTTGTCACACTCCAGTCTGTTCTGGAAGTGATGGAAACCAAAGTCTCCCTCTTTCGGGTTGTACTTTGCAACCATCTGGTTGTCATTGTCGAAGAAGATGTAATCGTTGGCGAACCAGAAAAGGAGCTTGAGTCCATGCCTGGGCGAGGGACAACCAAACCTAGAAGCTCTAAGCGCCGCCATATTGTTCAATGTTCGAACCATGGACCCCCTGGGAGAGAGAGAGAGAGAGAGAGAGAGAGGAGAAGAAGAGAGAGAGAGAGAGAGAGAGAGAGAGAGAGAGAGAGAGAGAGAGAGAGAGAGAGAGGAGAGAGAAGAGAGAGAGAGAGAGAGAGAGAGAGAGAGAGAGAGAAGAGAGACAGAGAGACAGAGAGGAGAGAGAGAAGAGAGAAGAGAGGGGGAGAGAGAGGAGGAGGAGGAGAGGAAAATAGAAAGCATTAAAATAATAGAGTTAATGTTGATACAGTTAAGTTACCTTCCATATATTAGCCTCTGCTAGGAGTCTTGAACCCTTTTATGGCACAGAGTGTACTACTGTGGATGTTCCCTAAATCACTACCCTGGCAATAGTGTTACAGGCTTTGGATTTTCCATTCATATTTCGAGGTTAGACGGTAGCACGGTAGCACGTTAGCACGTGGGGGAGCACCGATTGGTGTCACCTCGTTAGTCAGTATGTCTTACAACCAGTTCTGGCTTGTCCATCTCATTAGTCGGAAGGTGTTTCACCTGTTGTGGCCCTGGTGATATTTAAGTGGCTGGCCCAGTTCTCCAGTTGTCTTGAGCGATGTGGAGGGTTAACATCTAAAGTTGTCTTGAGAGATGTGGAGGGTTAACATATTAAGTTGTTTTGAGAGATGTGGAGGGTTAACATCTTTAGTTGTTTTTGAGAGATGTGGAGGGTTAACATCTTTAGTTGTCTTGAGAGATGTGGAGGGTTAACATCTTTAGTTGTCTTGAGAGATGTGGAGGGTTAACATCTTTAGTTGTTTTGAGAGATGTGGAGGGTTAACATATTTAGTTGTCTTGAGAGATGTGGAGGGTTAACATCTTTAGTTGTCTTGAGAGATGTGGAGGGTTAACATCTTTAGTTGTCTTGAGAGATGTGGAGGGTTAACATCTTTAGTTGTCTTGAGAGATGTGGAGGGTTAACATCTTTAGTTGTCTTGAGAGATGTGGAGGGTTAACATCTTTAGTTGTTTTGAGAGATGTGGAGGGTTAACATCTTTAGTTGTTTTGAGAGATGTGGAGGGTTAACATCTTTAGTTGTCTTGAGAGATGTGGAGGGTTAACATCTTTAGTTGTCTTGAGAGATGTGGAGGGTTAACATCTTTAGTTGTCTTGAGAGATGTGTAGGGTTAACATCTTTAGTTGTCTTGAGAGATGTGGAGGGTTAACATCTTTAGTTGTCTTGAGAGATGTGGAGGGTTAACATCTTTAGTTGTCTTGAGAGATGTGTAGGGTTAACATATTTAGTTGTCTTGAGAGATGTGTAGGGTTAACATCTTTAGTTGTCTTGAGAGATGTGGAGGGTTAACATCTTTAGTTGTCTTGAGAGATGTGTAGGGTTAACATATTTAGTTGTCTTGAGAGATGTGGAGGGTTAACATCTTTAGTTGTCTTGAGAGATGTGGAGGGTTAACATCTTTAGTTGTCTCTCCCTATTTTCATTTCTAGACTAAATCCTTTATCTGATAGTTCCTGGTTACATTTTGCTCCACTTTGAGGTTTGCTTCCTGTCTTTCAGTTTGGGGTTTTTCTTTTGTTTGCCTCCTCTTGGGCAGATTTAGTGGGTCTCATAGTGGGTCTTTTAGGTCCCAGTTGTTGTTGCTAGTCATCTTCCTGTGGACAGCCCCCATGAGTGTCTTTCAGAACCCCTCCTAAAACCTCACCTGTTCGTTGTGGTTGTTGTCAGTGACTATTTTTAAGTTCCCCCTTCTGTTTGAGCAACAATTTTTTGGGTTTTCTTTCTGTGGAATGTGACAATAGGACAGTTGTTATCATTGGCCTAAAATAGCTGTGGTTACCTAGTAACGTTAGCACTCCTGACGATTATCATTAAACGTCATCAACATGAACAGCCAAGCAGGTTTGAACACATTTTCACTCACAAGAATTTGGCAGCACAGCATCTAGAGACAATACACTGTAATTGAGTCCCAAATGGCACCCCATTCCCTATATAGTGCACTTCTTTTGAACAGGGCCCGGGTGTAATTTGGGACAAAGCCTGGATGATACAAGTGTTAGTTTGGAAATACAATCTCCTAAAGGATCCAGGAACATGAAACTTCAGGGAAATAAAATAATTTACAACCTAACAATGAATGTGAAGTTTAAACAGTTACAAAAAAGTATGTTATAAACAGAGGGAACATCTGTCACTCTTACTGTACCATGTTTTAATGTAGAAAAAGGGTTGATATATATTTTCAACCTAAATCTGTTAGGCTTCCAATAATGTCAAGTTATTAAAGTATAATACATTTTGATAATAATGCTTTATTATTCTGAAAAACGTAATATAAAAAAATTATATAAATGTTCACTGAGTGAACAAAGCATTAGGAACACCTGCTCATTCCATGATATAGACTGACCTGGTGAATCCAGGTGAAAGATATGATCCCTTATTAATGTCACTTGTTAAATCCACTTCAATCAGTGTACATGAAGGGGAGGAGACAGGTTAAAGAAGGATTGTTAAGCCTTGAGACAATTGAGACATGGATTGTGTATGTGTGCCATTCAGAGGGTGAATGGGCAAGACAAAATATTTAAGTGCCTTTGAAGGTGGTATGGTAGTAGGAGCCAGGCGCACCGGTTTGAGTGTGTCACGAACTGCAATGCTTCTGGGGTTTTCACACACCAAGAATGGTCCACCACCCAAAGGACATCCAGCCAATTTGACAACTGTGGGAAGCATTGGAGTCAACATGGGCCAGCATCCCTGTGGAACGTTTTCAACACCTTGTAGAGTCCATGCCCCAACGAATTGAGGCTGTTCTGAAGGGGGGGGGGGGGGGGGCAACTCAACATTAGGAAGGTGTTCCTAATGGTTTGTACACTCAGTGTATATTATATATATATATATATAATTGATTTTGAATCACGTCCCTTAGCTAGTTAGATTATAACTGTTGTTGTATCTGATAAACAATAAGACTGGAGAGCAGACCTAGATGAACTCAGATTAGATCAGACCTAGATGAACTCAGATTAGATCAGACCTAGATTAACTCAGATTAGATCAGACCTAGATGAACTCAGATTAGATCAGACCTAGATGAACTCAGATTAGATCAGACCTAGATGAACTCAGATTAGATCAGACCTAGATGAACTCAGATTAGATCAGACCTAGATTAACTCAAATTAGATCAGACCTAGATGAACTCAGATTAGATCAGACCTAGATGAACTCAGATTAGATCAGACCTAGATGAACTCAGTTTAGATCAGACCTAGATGAACTCAGATTAGATCAGACCTAGATGAACTCAGATTAGAGCAGACCTAGATGAACTCAGATTAGATCAGACCTAGATGAACTCAGATTAGAGCAGACCTAGATGAACTCAGATTAGATCAGACCTAGATGAACTCAGATTAGATCAGACCTAGATGAACTCAAATTAGATCAAATAAAGCATCAAGTTGTTCATTGTGAGTTAGATTCGGACATATTCCTTCCAAGAGAGTCAGACCTACAAAAATATACATCACAGACTAGATCTAACTTGTTTAGTAAGGACAGACTAGATCTAACTTGTTTAGTAAGGACAGACTAGATCTAACTTGTTTAGTAACGACAGACTAGATCTAACTTGTTTAGTAAGAACAGACTAGATCTAACTTGTTTAGTAAGGACAGACTAGATCTAACTTGTTTAGTAAGGACAGACAAGATCTAACTTGTTTAGTAAAGACAGACTAGATAGATCTAACTTGTTTAGTAAAGACAGACTAGATAGATCTAACTTGTTTAGTAAAGACAGACTAGATCTAACTTGTTTAGTAAAGACAGACTAGATCTAACTTGTTTAGTAACGACAGACTAGATCTAACTTGTTTAGTAAGAACAGACTAGATCTAACTTGTTTAGTAAGGACAGACTAGATCTAACTTGTTTAGTAAGGACAGACAAGATCTAACTTGTTTAGTAAAGACAGACTAGATAGATCTAACTTGTTTAGTAAAGACAGACTAGATCTAACTTGTTTAGTAAAGACAGACTAGATAGATCTAACTTGTTTAGTAAAGACAGACTAGATCTAACTTGTTTAGTAAAGACAGACTAGATCTAACTTGTTTAGTAAGGACAGACTAGATCTAACTTGTTTAGTAAGGACAGACTAGATAGATCTAACTTGTTTAGTAAAGACAGACTAGATCTAACTTGTTTAGTAAAGACAGACTAGATCTAACCTGTTTAGTAAGGACAGACTAGATCTAACTTGTTTAGTAAGGACAGACTAGATAGATCTAACTTGTTTAGTAAAGACAGACTAGATCTAACTTGTTTAGTAAAGACAGACTAGATAGATCTAACTTGTTTAGTAAAGACAGACTAGATCTAACTTGTTTAGTAAAGACAGACTAGATCTAACTTGTTTAGTAAGGACAGACTAGATAGATCTAACTTGTTTAGTAAAGACAGACTAGATCTAACTTGTTTAGTAAAGACAGACTAGATCTAACTTGTTTAGTAAAGACAGACTAGATCTAACCTGTTTAGTAAAGACAGACTAGATCTAACTTGTTTAGTAAAGACAGACTAGATCTAACTTGTTTAGTAAAGACAGACTAGATCTAACCTGTTTAGTAAAGACAGACTAGATAGATCTAACTTGTTTAGTAAAGACAGACTAGATCTAACTTGTTTAGTAAGGACAGACTAGATCTAACTTGTTTAGTAAGGACAGACTAGATCTAACTTGTTTAGTAAAGACAGACTAGATCTAACTTGTTTAGTAAGGACAGACTAGATCTAACTTGTTTAGTAAGGACAGACTAGATCTAACTTGTTTAGTAAAGACAGACTAGATCTAACTTGTTTAGTAAGGACAGACTAGATCTAACTTGTTTAGTAAGGACAGACTAGATCTAACTTGTTTAGTAAAGACAGACTAGATCTAACTTGTTTAGTAAAGACAGACTAGATCTAACTTGTTTAGTAAGGACAGACTAGATCTAACTTGTTTAGTAAGGACAGACTAGATCTAACTTGTTTAGTAAGGACAGACTAGATCTAACTTGTTTAGTAAAGACAGACTAGATCTAACTTGTTTAGTAAGGACAGACTAGATCTAACTTGTTTAGTAAGGACAGACAAGATCTAACTTGTTTAGTAACGACAGACAAGATCACAAAAAAGCACATCATTAAAAAAACTGTACAATACCTGGTGTCTTAAAATAAATGTAATTTTTTCTGGTGCTCGATGTCCGTCTAGATGTGATGATGCCGTGTGAGAGGTTGATTGGATGATCTGCAAGCTCTGTCACCTGTGTGAGTGTGTGTGTGTGTGTGTGTGTGTGTGTGTGTGTGTGTGTGTGTGTGTGTGTGTGTGTGTGTGTGTGTGTGTGTGTGTGTGTGTGTGTGTGTGTGTGTGTGTGTGTGTGTGTGTGTGTGTGTGTGTGTGTGTGTGTGTGTGTGTGTGTGTGTGTGTGTGTGTGTGTGTGTGTGTGTGTGTGTGTGTGTGTGTGTGTGTGTGTGTGTGTGTCATCATATACTCTGGGGGCAGGACTAACCATGAAGATCCCAGAGTATCCAGGAAATGAAACTGAAAGTAATCCAGTCCTGGGCTGAGCTGGGCTGGGCTGTGTTCCATACTTTCTGCCTCCTCGATTCATAAAGCGTCTTTGAGTTGGAGTTATGATCTAGGATCAGTTTTAATCCTTATAATCATAATGAATATGATTACATGGACAGGGGGACCTGATCCTAGACCAGCCAAGGGCTGAGAGAATCTGGGTTGAGGTCAGTGATAAAGTAGCCTACAGTACTAATTTATATATGTTTTATTTATATGCCATTTAGCAGACGCTTTTATCCAAAGCGACTTACAGTCATGCGTGCATACATTTTTGTGTATGGGTGGTCCCGGGGATGCCAAGAGATGAGCTGTAGGTGTACCTACCATAAGAGTCTCCTCGAAGCCTACCATTGACTATGTACAGACCCAGTATGCAACAGAGCTGCAGGAGTTGTGACCCATTTTTGTTGGTTGTTTTGTCTCTCTCTCTCTCTCTCTCTCTCTCTTGAATGCATCAACGTTATTTTCTCAAACTCTTTAGGGACTATTGTGATGAGTCCAAAGACCAAATTTGCAGTGAATCTGACTTTTAGTCCATGAGATATGTCCCGCTAAAATGCTAAAATATGCAAAGAATACTTCAGAAATGAACCATAGGACCATATGACACCAAATCCAGAATGTAGGCCTATGGTATATCTTAACCTAGTTTGAGAAAAGCTAAGGGTCAAAAGATGGCTGATTTTATGTGTCAATTTAAATCACTGTAAATCCACTCTGGCTTATCAACTTGAAACTTGTCATCGCTATCATGGACGTCCCTAAGATGAACCACGCTGAATTTGGTATTGATACAGTTGAAGTCGGAAGTTTACATACACTTAGGTTGGAGTCATTAAAACTCGTTTTTCAACCACTCACCAAATTTCTTGTTAACAAACTATAGTTTTGGCATGTCGGTTAGGACATCTACTTTATGCATGACACAAGTAATTTTTCCAACAATTGTTTACAGACAGATTATTTCACTTATAATTCACTGTATCACAATTCCAGTGGGTCAGAAGTTTACACATACCCTAAGTTGACTGTGCCTTTAAACAGCTTGGAAAATTCCAGAAAATGATGTCATGGCTTTAGAAGCTTCTGATAGGCTAATTGACATCATTTGAGTCAATTGGAGGTGTACCTGTGGATGTATTTCAAGGCCTACCTTTAAACTCAGTGCCTCTTTGCTTGACATCATGGGAAAATCGAAAGAAATCAGCCAAGACCTCAGAAAAAAATTTCTGGTTCATCCTTGGGAGCAATTTCCAAACGCCTGAAGGTACCACGTTCATCTGTACAAACAATAGTACGCAAGTATAAACACCATGGGACCACGCAGCCGTCATACCGCTCAAGAAGGATACGCATTCTGTCTCCTAGAGATGAACGTACTTTGGTGCGAAAAGTGCAAATCAATCCCAGAACAACAGCAAAGGACCATGTGAAGATGCTAGAGGAAACAGGTACAAAAGTATCTATATCCACAGTAAAACGAGTCCTATATCAACATAACCTGAAAGGCCGCTCAGCAAGGAAGAAGCCACTGCTCCAAAACCGCCATAAAAAAGCCAGACTACGGTTTGCAACTGCACATGGGGACAAAGATCGTGCTTTTTGGAAAAATGTCCTCTGGTCTGATGAAACAAAAATAGAACTGTTTGGCCATAATGACCATCGTTATGTTTGGAGGAAAAAGGGGGTCGCTTGCAAGCCGAAGAACACCATCCCAACCGTGAAGCACGGGGGTGGCAGCATTATGCTGTGGGGGTGCTTTTCTGCAGGAGGGACTGGTGCACTTCACAAAATAGATGGCATCATGAGGAAGGAAAATGATGTGGATATATTGAAGCAACATCTCAATACATCAGTCAGGAAGTTAAAGATTGGTCGCAAATGGGTCTTCCAAATGGACAATGACCCCAAGCATACTTCCAAAGTTGTGGCAAAATAGCTTAAGGACAACAAAGTCAAGGTATTGGAGTGGCCATCACAAAGCCCTGCCCTCAATCCTATAGAAAATGTGTGGGCAGAACTGAAAAAGCGTGTACGAGCACGGAGGCCTACAAACCTGACTCAGTTACACCAGCTCTGTCAGGAGGAATGGGCCAAAATTCACCCAACTTATTGTGGGAAGCTTGTGGAAGGCTACCCAAAATGTTTGACCCAAGTTAAACAATTTAAAGGCGATGCTAACAAATCATAATTGAGTGTATGTAAACTTCTGACCCACTGGGAATGTGATGAAAGAAATAAAAGCTGAAAGAAATAATTCTCTCTACTATTATTCTGACATTTCACATTCTTCAAATAAAGTGGTGATCCTAACTGACCTAAGACAGGGAATTTTTACTTGGATTAAATATCAGGAATTGTGAAAAACTGAGTTTAAATGTATTCGGCCAAGGTGTATGTAAACTTCCGACTTCAACTGTATCTCTAAAAACAAGGAAACTATTAACAACTCATTCTTTGTATATGTAACGCTAATGCTCAAAACCATCTGCAATCATCTTCTCCTCATGAACCATACATCAGATTCACTCCAGATTCTTAGTCTTTAATGGTTTTGAGAAAATATTATACCTGTATTATTACTGTACCTGTAGATGCATGTTAGCACATATGCTAATGATAAAAATACTTTCAAAAATCTTCTCATGAACCATAAATCAGATTGACTCTAGATTTGGTACATAGACTCAACGAATTAGCCTCTAAGGAATTTGAGAATGATTACTTGCTGCATTCAATGTCGGCCACACTACACCACTAGATGAAATGCCCTTACGTTGATGACTTGAAGTGGAAACTACGTTGATTCAACCAGGGATGGGCAAAAATGCAATTACAAGATACTATAAAGATCAATAGGTGGGGCAGGTAGCTTAGTGGGTAAGAGCGTTGTGCCAGTAACCGAAAGGTCGCTGGTTCTAATCCCCGAGCCGACTAGGTGAAAAATCTGTCGATGTGCCCTTGAGCGCAAGGCACTTAACCCTAATTGCTTCTGGATAAGAGCGTCTGCTAAATGACTAAAATGAAATGTAATGTTTCAAAAGTAAACTACAAAAGATCAATGTTTCAAAATAAACTACAAAATATTTGTATTTTAAAGTGTATTTAATTCAAATACATTTATTTTGTATTTTAAAATACAGAAATACATTTGCAAGTAGCCAGCCCCAACAGCAACAACATTGAATACCCTCTAAATACCCCATCACCTACTGAATACCCCATCACCCCCTGAAAACCCTCTAAATACCCCATCACCTACTGAATACCCCATCACCCCCTGAATACCCTCTAAATACCCCCTCCACCCCTGAATACCCCCTCCACCCCCAACATCCATCAATACCCCCAACCAACCCCTTTTACCACCTCAAAATACCCCACAATTAAACCCCCCTACCCCCAGCCACCCCTCAAATGCTCTTATCCACTCCCCTCCTACCTCCCATCCCCCTCAAATCCCCCCCAACCATCTGTTCTATATGCAACTTTACACTGACAGCATCAACACCCCTTTTCCCCTGGACCCATTGCCATGACTGCATCATTGTGTGTTTTACTTGCTATGACTGTGATACAGTCTGTTGTTGTTTATCTACCTTAGTTTAGTGTACTGACTCTAAGTCACTCTGGATAAGAGTGTCTGCTAAATGACCAAAATGTATTAGTGAAAATTAACATACCAAAATGAACTGCAAAGTACAAGGGCAAACTACTAAAAAGTGCACCCCTTAGGGTCCTCAGGACCAGGATTAAAGAACACTGATCTACAGTATGGTACAGTAGCATTTCCAGAAGCCTGGTTCAGCTCTGTTTTGAGCTCTGGATCCAGCTCCCATATTAATCCTGATATCCCTAGACTCCCTGGGAGCAGGGCTTGGAGCAGGGCTTGGGGCGTGGCTTGGAGCAGGGCTTGGGGCGAGGCTTGTGAATGGGATTTGGGCGTGGGTGGAATAGCCCGCCTGTTCCAGGAAGTCCTCCAATGATGAATGGCTGTGAATGATCATGAGCAACTCCCTACTGAGGCGATAGGTGTTGACCGGGTCGAAGCTCCTCAGGTCCTCGTGCTGGGTCACATAGACCTTATCCACTGTCCTGTCTGGACGCGTGCTGATGATGAGGCGGTCCATGTTGCTGTTATCTATGTGACCAGTGTAGTCCTTCCTGACATACTCAGGCATGGAATAAGATGCTGTGAGGTGGAGGTTGCCCACCTCATAGAATGGGTAGACATCATCAGGAAGCAGCTTCTTGCAGACGTTGTTGTCACACTCCAGTCTGTTATAGAAGTGATGGAAACCAAAGCCTCCCTCTTTCGGGTTGTACTTTGCAACCATCTGGTTGTCATTGTTGAAGACGATGTAATCGTTGGCGAACCAGAAAAGGAGCTTGAGTCCATGCCGGGGCGAGGGACGACCAAACCTAGAAGCTCTAAGCTCCGCCATATTGTTCAATGTTCGAACCATGGTACCCCTGGGGGAGGGAGAGAGAGAGAGAGAGAGAGGGGGAAAGGGATAGAGAGAGAGAGAGAGAAGGAGAGAGAGAGTAAGAGAGAGAGTAAGAGAGAGAGTAAGAGAGAGAGAGAGAGAGAGGAGGAGGAGAGGAAAACAGAAAGCATTAAATAATAGAGTTCATGTTGATACAGTTAAGTTACCTTCCATATATTAGCCTCTGCTAGGAGGTCTGAACCTTTATGGCACAGGAGTGTACTACTGTGGATGTTCCCTAAATCACTACCCTGGCAATAGTGTTACAGGCTTTGGATTTTCCATTTATATTTCGAGGTTAGACGGTAGCACGTTAGCACGTTAGCACGTGGGGAGCACCGATTGGTGTCACCTCGTTAGTCAGTATGTGTTACACCTGTTCTGGCTTGTCCATCTCATTAGTCGGAAGGTGTTTCACCTGTTGTGGCCCTGGTGATATTTAAGTGGCTGGCCCAGTTCTCCAGTTGTCTTGAGCGATGTGGAGGGTTAACATCTAAAGTTGTCTTGAGAGATGTGGAGGGTTAACATCTTTAGTTGTCTTGAGAGATGTGGAGGGTTGAAATCTTTAGTTGTTTTGAGAGATATGGAGGGTTAACATCTTTAGTTGTTTTTGAGAGATGTGGAGGGTTAACATCTTTAGTTGTCTTGAGAGATGTGGAGGGTTAACGTATTTAGTTGTTTTGAGAGATGTGGAGGGTTAACATCTTTAGTTGTATTGAGAGATGTGGAGGGTTAACGTATTTAGTTGTCTTGAGAGATGTGGAGGGTTAACATATTTAGTTGTCTTGAGAGATGTGGAGGGTTAACATCTTTAGTTGTCTTGAGAGATGTGGAGGGTTAACATCTTTAGTTGTCTTGAGAGATGTGGAGGGTTAACATCTTTAGTTGTCTTGAGAGATGTGGAGGGTTAACATCTTTAGTTGTCTTGAGAGATGTGGAGGGTTAACATATTTAGTTGTCTTGAGAGATGTGGAGGGTTAACATCTTTAGTTGTCTTGAGAGATGTGGAGGGTTAACATCTTTAGTTGTCTTGAGAGATGTGGAGGGTTAACATCTTTAGTTGTCTCTCCCTATTTTCATTTCTAGACTAAATCCTTTATCTGATAGTTCCTGGTTACATTTTGCTCCACTTTGTGGTTTGCTTCCTGTCTTTCAGTTTGGGGTTTTTCTTTTGTTTGCCTCCTCTTGGGCAGATTTAGTGGGTCTCATAGTGGGTCTCATAGTGGGTCTCATAGTGGGTCTCATAGTGGGTCTCATAGTGGGTCTCATAGTGGGTCTTTTAGGTCCCAGTTGTTGTTGCTAGTCATCTTCTTTCAGAGCCCCTCCTAAAACCACCTGTTCGTTGTGGTTGTTGTCAGCGACTCTTTGTTAGTTCCCCCTTCTGTTTGAGCAACAATTTTTTGGGTTTTCTTGCTGTGGAATGTGACAATAGGACAGTTGTTATCATTGGCCTAAAATAGCTGTGGTTACCTAGTAACGTTAGCACTCTTGACGATTATCATTAAACGTCATCAACATGAACAGCCAAGCAGGTTTGAACACATTTTCACTCACAAGAATTTGGCAGCACAGCATCTAGAGACAATACACTGTAAATGAGTCCCAAATGGCACCCCATTCCCTATATAGTGCACTTCTTTTGAACAGGGCCCCATAGGGAATAGGGTGTAATTTGGGACAAAGCCTGGATGATACAAGTGTTAGTTTGGAAATACAATCTCCTAAAGGATCCAGGAACATGACACTTCAGGGAAATAAAATAATTTACAACCTAACAATGAATGTGAGGTTTAAACAGTTACAAAAAAAGTATGTTATAAACAGAGGGAACATCTGTCACTCTTACTGTACAATGTTTTAATGTAGAAAAAGGGTTGATATATATTTTCAACCTAAATCTGTTAGGCTTCCAATAATGTCAAGTTATTAAAGTATAATACATTTTGATAATAATGCTTTATTATTCTG
The DNA here is from genome assembly GCF_964263955.1 of Coregonus lavaretus. NCBI lineage: Eukaryota > Metazoa > Chordata > Actinopteri > Salmoniformes > Salmonidae > Coregonus > Coregonus lavaretus. The sequence goes on along the minus strand of NW_028161064.1, from coordinate 2,084 downwards.
AAAAACGTAATATAAAAAAATTATATAAATGTTCACTGAGTGAACAAAGCATTAGGAACACCTGCTCATTCCATGATATAGACTGACCAGGTGAATCCAGGTAAAAGCTATGATCCCTTATTACTGTCACTTGTTAAATCCACTTCAATCAGTGTACATGAAGGGGAGGAGACAGGTTAAAGAAGGATTGTTAAGCCTTGAGACAATTGAGACATGGATTGTGTATGTGTGCCATTCAGAGGGTGAATGGGCAAGACAAAATATTTAAGTGCCTTTGAATGGGGTATGGTAGTAGGTGCCAGGCACACCGGTTTGAGTGTGTCACGAACTGCTATGCTTCTGGGTTTTTCACACACCAAGAATGGTCCACCACCCAAAGGACATCCAGCCAATTTGACAACTGTGGGAAGCATAGGAGTCAACATGGGCCAGCATCCCTGTGGAACGCTTTCGACACCTTGTAGAGTCCATGCTCAGACGAATTGAGGCTGTTCTGAGGCCAAAAGGAGGTGCAACTCAACATTAGGAATGTGTTCCTAATGGTTTGTACACTCAGTGTATATTATATTATATATATATATATATATATATATATATATATATATATAATTGATTTTGAATCACGTCCCTTAGCTAGTTAGATTATAACTGTTGTTGTATCTGATAAACAATAAGACTGGAGAGCAGACCTAGATGAACTCAGATTAGATCAGATCTAGATGAACTCAGATTAGATCAGACCTAGATGAACTCAAATTAGATCAGACCTAGATGAACTCAAATTAGAGCAGACCTAGATGAACTCAGATTAGATCAGACCTAGATGTACTCAAATTAGATCAGACCTAGATGAACTCAGATTAGATCAGACCTAGATGTACTCAAATTAGATCAGACCTAGATGAACTCAGATTAGATCAGACCTAGATGTACTCAAATTAGATCAGACCTAGATGAACTCAAATTAGATCAAATAAAGCATCAAGTTGTTAATTGTGAGTTAGATTCAGGCATATTCCTTCCAAGAGAGTCAGACCTACAAAAATATACATCACAGACTGTAAGGACAGACTAGATCTAACTTGTTTAGTAAAGACAGACTAGATCTAACTTGTTTAGTAAGGACAGACTAGATCTAACTTTTTTAGTAAGGACAGACTAGATCTAACTTGTTTAGTAAAGACAGACTAGATCTAACTTGTTTAGTAACGACAGACAAGATCACAAAAAAGCACATCATTAAAAAAACTGTACAATACCTGGTGTCTTAAAATATATGTAATTTTTTCTGGTGCTCGATGTCCGTCTAGATCTGTATGATGCCGTGTGAGAGGTTGATTGGATGATCTGCAAGCTCTGTCAGCTGTGTGAGTGTATGTGTGTGTGTGTGTGTGTGTGTGTGTGTGTGTGTGTGTGTGTGTGTGTGTGTATGTGTGTGTGTGTGTGTGTGTGTGTGTGTGTGTATGTGTGTGTGTGTGTGTGTATGTGTGTGTGTGTGTGTGTGTGTGTGTGTGTGTGTGTGTGTGTGTGTGTGTGTGTGTGTGTGTGTGTGTGTGTGTGTGTGTGTGTGTGTGTGTGTGTGTATGTGTGTGTGTGTGTGTGTGTGTGTGTGTGTGTGTGTGTGTGTGTGTGTGTGTGTGTGTGTGTGTGTGTGTGTGTGTGTGTATGTGTGTGTGTGTGTGTGTGTGTGTGTGTGTGTGTGTGTGTGTGTGTGTGTGTGTGTGTGTGTGTGTGTGTGTGTGTGTGTGTGTGTGTGTGTGTGTGTGTGTGTGTGTGTGTGTCATCATATACTCTGGGGGCAGGACTAACCATGAAGATCCCAGAGTATTCAGGAAATGAAACTGAAAGTAATCCAGTCCTGGGCTGAGCTGGGCTGGGCTGTGTTCCATACTTTCTGCCTCCTCCATTCATAAAGCGTCTTTGAGTTGGAGTTATGATCTAGGATCAGTTTTAATCCTTATAATCATAATGAATATGATTACATGGACAGGGGGACCTGATCCTAGACCAGCCAAGGGCTGAGAGAATCTGGGTTGAGGTCAGTGATAAAGTAGTCTACAGTACTAATTTATATATTTTATATA